>NC_057801.1:641180759-641402090 GCF_018294505.1 Triticum aestivum
CTCTTCACTCGGCAGGATTTTTATAACTTAGGCGAGCACGAGGCAGCAGCTAAGCCTCCGAGTGGAAGGCTGGCTTACCACTCGGTAGGATTTTCACAACTTAGGCGAGTGCTTGGACTGCAGCTAAGCCCCCGAGTGAGAGGGTTGCTCTTCACTCGGTAGGATTTTTATAACTTAGGCGAGCATGAGGCTGCAGCTAAGCCTCCGAGTGGAAGGCTGGCTTACCACTCGGTAGGATTTTTATAACTTAGGCGAAACGGATTCGCGGCTAAGCCTCCGAGTGAGAGTCTGGCTCACCACTCGGTCGGATTTTTACAAACTTAGGCGAAACGGATTCGCGGCTAAGCCACCCACTGGGTGGGAATTTTATGGGGACAAAAATAAAAAGTGACGGAAATTATGGAGGGATTACACTATTATTTTGATGTCCATGAGTTACAGAAGTACTTTATTGCAACTCATCCGAGTGATAAAACTTAAGTGTAAAACGGGCGGAGTAGCTCCGGCGTCCAAGCTGCGGGGCTCTCGATGTTTATGCTCGATGTTGTAAAGACGATACGGCCCCGTTGTGAAGGACTTGGTGACGATGAAGGGCCCTTCCAAGAAGGAGCAAGCTTGTGTGGTTTGTGCTGATCCACTCGGAGAACCAAATCCCCTTCCTGGAAGGCTCGACCTCTCACATTTCGGGCGTGGAAACGGCGCAGATCTTGTTGGTAGATGGTCGACCGGATCAGAGCCATCTCCCTTTCTTCCTCTAAAAGGTCGACTGCGTCCTGCCGCGCTTGTTCAGCTTCTGCTTCGTTGTAGATTTCAACTCGAGGAGCATTGTGGAGAAGATCACTCGGCAAGACTGCTTCAGCTCCATAGACCAAGAAGAATGGAGTTCTTCCGGTCGACCGATTAGGTGTGGTCCGCAGTCCCCAGAGTACAGATGGAAGTTCGTCGACCCAAGCTCCAGCCGCGTGTTTGAGATCACGCATCAGTCGAGGCTTCAGTCCCTTGAGAATCAGTCCATTAGCTCGCTCTGCTTGTCCATTCGACTGCGGATGGGCGACTGAAGCGTAGTCGACCCGTGTGCCCTGGGAGTTGCAGAAAGTTCTGAATTCCTCTGAGTCAAAGTTCGACCCATTATCCGTAATGATGCTGTGCGGGACTCCATATCTGAATATTAGTTCCCTGATGAAGCTAACAGCAGTACCGGTGTCAAGGCTCTTGATTGGTTTAGCCTCGATCCACTTGGTGAACTTGTCGACTGCCACCAGTACATGCGTGAAGCCACTTCGTCCTGTTCTCAAAGGACCGACCATGTCCAGCCCCCAAACTGCAAAAGGCCAGACGAGTGGGATGGTCTTCAAAGCTGACGCAGGCTTGTGCGACATATTCGAGTAGAACTGACATCCCTCGCACTTATCCACTATCTCTTTTGCCATCTCATTCGCCTTGGGCCAGTAAAATCCGGCTCGGTATGCTTTGGCCACGATGGTCCGAGAGGACGCATGATGACCACAGGTCCCCGAGTGAATATCATTGAGGATGAGTCGACCTTCTTCTGGTGTTATGCACTTCTGACCGACTCCAGTCGCGCTTTCTCTGTATAATTGTCCTTTGATTACGGTAAAGGCCTTAGATCGACGGACGATCTGTCGAGCCTCTTCCTCATCCTCCGGAAGCTCTTTCCTCAAGATATATGCGACATACGGAATCGTCCAGTCGGGAATGACCACCAAAACCTCCATGATCAAGTCGACCACCGCTGGGACTTCAACTTCAGTCGGATCTGTGGCGCTCTTGGGCTGCGGAGTTTCTTCGGTGAAAGGATCTTCTTTGACTGACGGAGTGTGTATATGCTCCAAGAACACACCACTCGGAATGGCTTCTCTCTTGGAACCTATCTTTGCTAGATCATCAGCTGCTTGATTTTTCAGTCGGGGTATATGATGGAGCTCCAACCCCTCGAACTTCTTCTCCAGCTTCCTCACTGCACTGCAGTATCCAGTCATGGCTGGGCTTCTCACGTCCCACTCTTTCATCACCTGATTGACCACTAAATCCGAGTCGCCATAGACCATTAGGCGACGGACGCCGAGTGAAATGGCCATGCGCAACCCATATAGGAGGGCCTCATATTCTGCCTCATTGTTGGAGGAATCAAAGTGAATCTGGAGCACATATCTGAGCTTATCTCCTCTGGGGGAAACCAGGACAACCCCAGCACCGGAACCATTCAACATCTTAGAGCCATCGAAAAACATGGTCCAATGCTCCGAGTGAACTTCAGTCGGCTGCTGTTGTTCAATCCACTCGGCGAGGAAATCTGCTATCGCCTGGGACTTAATGGCTTTCTTTGCCTCAAACTTGATATCAAGGGGAAGAAGTTCAATCGCCCATTTGGCCACTCGACCAGTTGCATCTCTGTTGTGCAAAATCTCTGATAGTGGAGCGTCGCTGACGACTGTGATGGAATGGTCAGAGAAATAATGAGCAACCTTCTTTGTGGTCATGTATATTCCATACACAAGCTTCTGATAATGAGGATATCTCTGCTTGGATGGAGTCAAGACTTCAGACAAATAATACACTGGGCGCTGAACTTTGAGAGCTTTTCCTTCTTCTTCCCGCTCGACCGTTAGCACAGTACTGACGACTTGTCCTGTGGCTGCGATGTAGAGCAACAGAGGCTCTTTGCTGATTGGAGCAGCAAGCACCGGCTGGGTGGAGAGCAGAGCTTTTAGCTCGGCAAACGCTGCATCAGCTTCTGGAGTCCACTCGAACTTGTCAGCCTTCTTCATCAGTCGGTAAAGAGGCAATGCCTTTTCACCGAGTCGTGAGATGAATCGACTTAATGCGGCCAAGCATCCAGTAAGCTTCTGGACATCGTGCACTCGCACAGGGCGTTTCATTCGGAGAATAGTGCCAATCTTCTCTGGGTTAGCGTCGATTCCCCGTTCGGAAACGAGAAAACCGAGTAACTTGCCACCAGGAACTCCAAATGTGCACTTTGATGGATTGAGCTTGATATCATACCTTCTGAGGTTGGCAAATGTTTCGGCGAGGTCAGCGAGCAGGTCGGAACCTTTTCGTGACTTGACAACAATATCATCCATATAAGCTTCCACATTCCGACTGATTTGAGTGAGTAGACACTTCTGAATCATTCGCATAAATGTGGCTCCGGCATTCTTGAGGCCGAATGGCATGGTGATATAGCAGAAGCACCCGAATGGAGTGATGAAAGCTGTTTTTACCTCATCGGGCCCGTACAGACGGATCTGGTGGTACCCGGAGTAAGCATCTAAAAAAGACAACCTCTCGCATCCCGCGGTCGAGTCAACAATTTGATCTATGCGAGGGAGAGGAAAGTGATCTTTCGGGCAGGCCCGGTTGATGTGCTTGAAATCAATGCACATTCGGAGCGACTTGTCCTTCTTAGGAACCATGACGACATTAGCGAGCCACTCGGAGTGGTATATCTCTCGGATAAATCCTGCCGCCAACAGTCGAGCCACTTCTTCACCGATGGCCTTTCTCTTCTGGACGGCGGACCGCCGAAGATGCTCTTTGACTGGTTTTGCAGACGAGTCGACTCTTAGGCGATGCTCAGCCAGTCCCCTGGGAACACCTGGCATGTCAGCGGGCTTCCATGCAAAAATGTCCCAGTTCTCACGGAGGAACTGGATGAGCGCTTCTTCCTATTTTGGGTCGAGTGTTGTGGAGATGCGGGTCGGAGCTGCTTCGGGGTCGGTCGGGTGAATGTGAACAGGCTTCGTCTCACCGGACGACTGGAATGCAGACTCTGTGGCGGGCTTCTTGGATCGCAGCAAGTCACTCGGATCTGCGTTTTGCTTGTATTCTTCGAACTCGACCGCTGTCACTTGGGAATCGGCAATCTTGGAGCCCTTCTGAAAGCACTCCTCTGCCTTTTTCCTATCACCGGTGACAGTGATCACACCTTTGGGACCGGGCATCTTCAATTTGAGGTACACGTAACATGGTCGAGCCATGAACCGTGCATAGGCTGGTCTCCCCAAAATGGCATGATATGCACTTTGAAAATCCACGACCTCAAACGTCAACTTTTCTTTGCGAAAATGCTTTCGAATCACCAAACACTACGTCCAAAGCTATCTGGCCGAGTGACTCGGCCTTCTTCCCTGGTATAACTCCATGGAAGCTCATGTTACTAGTGCTCAGTCGGGACATCGGAATGCCCATACCTTTCAATGTGTCTGCATACAATAAGTTCAGCCCACTTCCACCATCCATCAGCACCTTTGTCAGTCGAGTGCCTTCGACAACTGGATCGACCACCAAAGCTTGCCTCCCAGGGGTGGCAATATGAGTCGGGTGATCAGATTGGTCGAATGTGATGGGTGTTTGAGACCACTTCAGATAATTTGCCTTTGCTGGGGCAACCATGTTCACCTCTCGGTTAATCACTTTCAGTCGACTTCTGCTTTCCACATCTGCAAAGATCATCAGAGTGGAGTTGATATGCGGATATCCTCCCTCACTGTCCTCTTTGTCTTCGGCCTTGTCCGACTCCTTCTCCTTGTCCTTAGACTGTTTTCCCTGAAACTGCTGGATCAGGAGTCGACATTGGCGAGTGGTGTGCTTTGGGTAAATGATATTCCCCTCTTCATCTTTCTTCGTGTGAATGTGACACGGCATATCCATCACGTCGTTCCCTTCTTTATCCTTTACCTTCTTGGGGTTCCAGGATCCTTTTGGTTTCCCCTTAAACTTTCCTTGAGTCACGGCCAGAGCCTCTCCAGGAGCTGCCGGTTCAGCCTTCCGCTTCTGTTTCCGACTGGTGTTTCCTTTTTCCGACTGACTCGGCTTGTGCTTGCCGCTTCGGAGTCGGTCTTCTTCTTCGCCGTTGGCGTACTTGGTAGCAATCTCCATCATCCGACTCAAGGTCATGTCACCGGTTCGACCAAATTTCAAACTCAGTTCTCTGTTCTTGACGCCATCTTTGAAGGCGCATACTGCCTGATGATCAGAGACATTTTCCACAGTGTGGTGCAAAGTGATCCACCTCTGAATATACTCTCTGAGAGTCTCATTAGTTTTCTGCACGCAGACTTGCAACTCTGTCAATCCCGCTGGTCGCTTGCAAGTCCCTTCAAACGTTCTGACGAACACTCGGGACAGATCTTCCCAAGTGTAAATGCTGCTAGGAGGTAATTGAGTCAACCATGCCCTGGCAGAACCTTCCAACATGAGGGGCAAATGCTTCATGGCCACCTCGTCGTTCCCACCACCGATCTGAACTGCCACTCGGTAGTCTTCAAGCCAAGTTTCAGGCTTAGACTCACCAGTGAACTTGCTGACTCCTGTTGCCAACCTGAAATTGGGGGGATAACTGCGGCTCTGATAGCTCTGCTGAAACATTCAGGACCAGAAACATGTACTCGACTGCTCGTGGGTACATCTCTGTCGAGTGCGCCTCGATGGGCTCTGTTCCGGTCGACCAACCCTTGCACGATAATGGATCGCGCGTCGAAGCCTGGCTCTCTGGGGTCAACTGGAACCCTACGCCCTGTACTGTACTGACGCCTATCATCTGGCTGCCGAGGAGCGTAAGACCCACCCCTCGGAGGGGAATAGGGCACTCGACGCCTATCATCTCGGTCGAGTCTGTCGCCATATTGATCTCGCCGATTCTCACGCCCTTCGCGCCGCGGAGGCGATCTGGGGCTGTGAGCCGACTGAACCGTATTCACAGTGACGGATCGACTGTGAATTCTGTTGCGCGACTGAGACACGGCTGAATTCTGATCTCCTGCTGCCCGGAGCAGATCCCTGATCTGCAGCAAACCTCTGCCAGCTTCCGACTGCGAAGGCTGGATGGACTCTGCTATACGGGTCGCAGCTGCTAAATTCTGAATTGGGGTTCGATATACCTGAGTCGGCGGGAAGAGTTGACGTCGACTGGTGTCGGGAACTCGTTGCCGCGCGCGCTCGTCGAGTGCTCGCTGAAGGTTCTCCAGTCGAGTGCGCTCGGCCAAATTGGCCAGACGCGCCTCCTCCAAGGCACGAGCCTCGGGGGTTTCTCCTGCGATGGGAATACGCAGGGGATCCTCGTTCCTGCGGCGAAGCTCTTCTCTTTGCAGAGAGTCGAGTGGCTCGGGCTGGTACTCTTCGTAGCCTCGTGCAGGGTCGCCGCCGTCACCTGCTCCACCACCACGGGCGAAGCCAGGAGGGCTGTGGGGCCCGTCGACCATCAAGATTTCCGCCGCTGGATCACTGCTTCCGCACTCGGATGCAGTCTCTCCGGAGCCAGTCGACTGATCGAACAAGCCGTAGAGAGATTCGTTGGGCTCGATTGCCGCAACTTGTGTAGTGGCCGACTGGCGAGCCACCGCGTGACTCACCCATCGCTGAAGCCTCGACCGGCCTGAGCGCTTGCGCTGGCGGGAGACCGGGAGGGTGGACGATGGAGGAGCCGACCGATACTGGGTCGACGGTTGCCGCAGCAGAACGCCGCGGACACATGCGCGAAAATGCGTCGCACCGCGGACGGGGAGCGCATCTACGTCGAGTGGAGCCTCCTGGAGCCATGCGGAGTCGTCGGCGATGAAGGTGAGAGTGCCGAGACGGATCTCTTGACCCTCGACCAAAACTCCAGCAGACACCATGATGAAAGTACTCGGAAGAATCGCAACTTCTCCACAAAATCGCTAAAACACCTGCCCCACGGTGGGCGCCAACTGTCGTGGTTCTAAGCCTGACAGTAGAGTGGGGGGTAGGTATGGAGAGGCAAGGTCCTAGCTATGGAGAGGTTGTAAGCACAAAGGATGTACGAGTTCAGGCCCTTCTCGGAAGAAGTAACAGCCCTACGTCTCGGAGCCCGGAGGCGGTCGAGTGGATTATGAATGTATGAATTACAAGGTGCCGAACCCTTCTGCCTGTGGAGGGGGTGGCTTATATAGAGTGCGCCAGGACCCCAGCCAGCCCACGTAGGAGAGGGTTTAAGGTGAGTTAAGTCTGGGGCGTTACTGGTAACGCCCCACATAAAGTGCCTTTACTATCATAAAGTCTACTTGATTACAGGCCGTTGCAGTGCAGAGTGCCTCTTGACCTCCTGGTGGTCGAGTGAGTCTTCGTGGTCGAGTCCTTCAGGCCAGTCGAGTGAATCCTCGTTGGTCGACTGGAAGGCGACCTCTTCTAAGGATGTCCTGGGGTAAGTTACTTGGATCAGGTCCATGACCCTACCCTAGGTACATAACCCCATCATTAGCCCCCGAATGGATTGAGGCTTCGAGTGAAGAAGGAGTTGATGTCGTTTTCGATTAACCTTTGCGCTCTGGTTGTGCGCTGTTCAGGACCAAAGAATCTCTTCGTTGACAGGGAGCAATTTGTCTTCAGTCGACTTGATCCATTCTGTTTTTGCGTCGAGTGATCTTTCGGGCTTCGACGATCTCCGAGCGACGGATCGCCGGAAACACCGCGTCTGACAGACTGATTTGTTGCTCGCGGATTCCGCGGGATGCGAAATTTGGGGCGCGCGCGAAGCGGGGCGGACCGCGGCGTTCGGATGGGACGGGGCATAGACGCCTCGATCTCCGCGCCGCCTTTTTCGCCACGTATCCAGTCTGCATAACTGCTCCAGATATGATTAGATCGACCGGGCCCACATGTCAGCCACTCGGAAGGGACCTTATAAATGCGCCCGGCGAGGATTTCTGTGCTGCGCCTCAGCATTCTCCCTCTCTCTCTGCTTCCTTCTTCCCTGCTCAGCGTGCTCGCTCTCGCCCCCGCACCACTTCCCTTCGCGCATCTCTCCGGCGACCATGGCCAAGGAGAAGACGGCGGCGCTGGAGCGCGCCAAGAAGGCGTCGGCGTCGGAGAAGGCGAAGGGGAGATCCACCAGCCGCGGAGGGTCCTCGTCCAGATCCCGCCTGCCGAAGGGCTGGGTCCAAGGAGACTGGATCCAGTCGACCATCACAGAGAAGGACCTCCTCGACATGGCCAACGAGGGCTTGATCCCTCACGGAGCTGCGAGGTTGCCGGGGAAGGAGTGGCAGCCACAGCCAGAAGAGGGTGAGTGTGTGCTTTTGGCCACTCATGTTGATCGTGGGTTTTCCTTGCCGCCAAGTATTTTCTTCCGTGGCTTCTTGAATTTCTTTGGAGCGCAGCTCCACCACTTTACCCCAAACTCCATTGCCTATCTTGCTGCATTCGTGTCCATGTGTGAGGGTTTCTTGGGCTGTCGACCGCACTGGGGTTTGTTCAAACATATCTTCACGTGTCGCTCTCAGACCGTGAAGAAGGCGAGCCCAGGTGATGAGAAAACCCGAGTCGTCCAAATGTGTGGGGGCCTGGGGATCCAGGTGAGGAATAAGAGCACCTTCCCGCCCATGACCTTTCCCGAGTCCGTCAGAGGCTGGCAGTCGACTTGGTTCTACTGCCAGGTCCAGTCGACGCCAGGGCAGTCGAGTGGACTCCCTCCGTTTACCATGGACCGAGTGAACAAGCCTTCCCCTCTGAAGCTGATTCCGGAGGAGAGAGCCGACGTGAAGATGTTGATGGAGCGCGTGGTGCAGTTGGTTCGGGAGGGAGTGACAGGCATGGACCTCTTGGAGGTTTTCCTCAGGCGTCGCATCCAGCCTCTCCAGTTCCGGAGCCACTGCATGTGGTTGTACTGTGGGACCGAAGACGAGACTAGAGTCCATCCAGAAGCAGTCGACGATGTCACTCTGGAAAGATGGATGGCAGCCGTCACCGGAAACAAGGACAACCCACGCGGAGCCAGAAGGATTCCTCCACTCGACCACAACAGCGATCCAGACAAGGTACACTTGCCCTGCTCTCCACTGCATTCTTGTCGCATTCATCTCTGTTTACTCTGCCGACTGGTCGACTGATCATTGTCTTGATATCTGCTAGGCCCTCACCGAGCTGTACTCGATGCCCAATGGGGCACAAGCTTCGACTGAGAAGGGCGAGGCGAGCGGAGGCGAGAGCCAGGAAGAGGAGGAATGGGACTCGGATGTTGCAGAGGACGATGACGATGATGATGATGATGCCGGTGATGAGGACGACGTCGAGGACGAGGAAGAGGAGGAGGAGGAGGAGGTCGTGCCACCGCGCTCGGAAAGGCGGTCGAAGCTCGTCCACGACCCTTCGACTGGACGTGGCAAGGGGGTTGCGACGCAGTCGACCAAGCGCCCTAGGACCACCTCTCCAGCGCCGACTGAAAAAGCGCCGAAGCAGCCCAGGGCGGCCTCGTCGAAGCCGATCAAACTCTTGCCAAAGATGAAGGTGTCCATCCCTACCATATCAGGGTAACCGTGCTGCTCATATTTTCTTATTCTGTGCGAACTTTATCTCTGGTCGACGCTGAAGTTAGTCGACTGATCCTTTGGAGTTGCAGTGCTGCTACTTCTGAGACCTCGGCGTGGGCTGATGATCACGAGATGGAGGATGCAGCAACTTCGAATCCAGGTACTGTGTTCTTAACACCGTTCTTAGTCGACTGACTCGCGATCTCTGATCCTGATCCTTCTCCGCAGCTCCACCCAACACTGTTATCAATCTCCCTGACGACGACGAGGATGAAGAACCGCTGACACGCAGGAGGAGTCGGAAAGCGACCGCCAGCAAGGTGCCCCAGGATGTGACGGCGCCTGAGATTCTGACTGTGGAAGAAGAGAACATCACTCGACACACGGTGTCCTTCGCAAGTCCACTGACGAGTGCTCAGCAGCCCTCTCTCTTTACGACGCACCACGTCCCAGAGGACCAAGCTGGCGCAGCGAAGGAGGCAATACGCCAGGCGGGGCTTATGATGGAGCAGCTGAAGACCATCCGGGACGCGAGCCAGGCAGCTTATGACGCCAGCTCTGCTCTCCAAAGCAATGTCCAGGTCAGTCGACCGCTGTTTGTTCTGTTGGATATGCTACCAAAAACTTTTCTTTTCCGGAATTTTATATTAGTCACCCACTGGGTGTGTCGAATAAACTCCGTGTTAGCGGGGGCACGCTGAGTGCACCCGCTGGGTGTAGTCCCCAAGGCTAAGGTCGACTGCTGGCAGTCGGCCTTAGGCTTTATGATGTCAATCTTTCTGTCAGTCGACTGGTCGACTGGATTTCACAAACCTGTGGGGGCACGCTGAGTGCACCCACTGGGTGTAGTCCCCAAGGCTAAGGTCGACTGCTGGCAGTCGGCCTTAGGCTTTATAATGTCAATTTTTCTGTCAGTCGACTGATCGACTGGATTTCTCAAACTGGTGGGGGCACGCTGAGTGCACCCACTGGGTGTAGTCCCCAAGGCTAAGGTCGACTGCTGGCAGTCGGCCTTAGGCTTTATAATGTCAATTTTTCTGTTAGTCGACTGATCGACTGGATTTCTCAAACCGGTGGGGGCACGCTGAGTGCACCCACTGGGTGTAGTCCCCGAGACTATGGTCGACTGCGGTCAGTTGACTATAGTCTGAAGAACAGCTCCCGTTTTTTTTGTTGGTCGACTGGTCGACTTTAACCGATGAAACTAGCTGAGAAGATCAAGCTTGCTGACGAGAAGTTAGCTTCAGTCACCAAGCTCGAACAAGACAATACCAATCTGAAAACTGCTCTTGGGATTGCCAACAAGGAGGTCAGTCGACTGAGAACTGACAAAGCTGCCCTGACCGATCAAGTCAGCAAATTGACTGAGAAGAAAACTGAACTGGAGGCCTTCCTGAGTGGCCTTGCCAAGAAGCTGTTTCTTATGCTTGAAGGTAAACCTCCGTGTTTAGCAAATATTTCCAATTGTGGCTTTTTCCATTCGACTATCCCCTTGACTTAGTGATCCTCGTTGCAGAATTTTGTCAAAACTTTGAAGAAGAAACCAGCCGACTGGAGCCAAACCTCGACCCCGTCAATTCTCCGGTGAACGACGAAGTTGCCATGGATGTTTTCCGACTGGAGTCTCGTGTTGCAGCTGTTGTGGACTATCTCGCAAGGCTGAAGGCCGCCACATCTCGCATCGACTCGACGCTCTGGCCTGAGGAGACACTTCAGAATGACCTTGAGTCGCTGATGGCCCGCTTGAACACGATCCCTGGTCGAGTGCAGGAGTGGAAGAAGTCCTCGGCTCGGTGTGGTGCAGATGTCGCACTGTGTCTGGCCCGAGTCCACTGCAAAGATGCACGAGAGGAGAAGCTGGCGGCTCTTCGGGTGGCCAATACCAAGAAGCACGACTTCAGGTCCTTTATGGAGACTTTCCTTGCAGCTGCCACTCGGATCGCCGACGGAATTGACCTTGATGAATTTGTTGCACCTTCCAGCCCTCCACAGGAGGGGTAAAAAACTTCTTCTGGCTCGACGCTTTAAATTTGCCTCGGTATGCCGAGTGGAATTGTAACCGACAATCCTTAACGGGCTTGACGCCTGAGCACTTTCGGTTCCTTTAGATATCGATTCAAACTTGAATTTTGGCGCTTGAATATGATTGCCTTCGGCTCAAAATGTCTTTTGCAGGTTCAAAGCAAGGTGCCTGTACTGCAATCGACTTATTCTTTAGTCCACTTAGGCGAGCACTGGGCTGTAGCTAAGTCCCCCGAGTGAGAGGGTAGCTCTCCACTTGATAGGGTTTTTATACCTTAGGCGAGCACAGGGCTGCAGCTAAGCCTCCGAGTGAGAGGGTTGCTCTTCACTCGGTAGGATTTTTATAACTTAGACGAGCACAGGGCTGCAGCTAAGCCTCCGAGTGAGAGAGTTGCTCTTCACTCGGTAGGATTTTGATAACTTAGGCGAGCACGAGGCTGCAGCTAAGCCCCTGAGTGGAAGGCTGGCTTACCACTCGGTAGGATTTTCATAACTTAGGAGAGCACGAGGCTGCAGCTAAGCCTCCGAGTGGAAGGCTGGCTTATCACTCGGTAGGATTTTGATAAACTTAGGCGAGTGCTTGGACTGCAGCTAAGCCCCCGAGTGAGAGGGTTGCTCTTCACTCGGCAGGATTTTTATAACTTAGGCGAGCACGAGGCTGCAGCTAAGCCTCCGAGTGGAAGGCTGGCTTATCACTCGGTAGGATTTTCACAACTTAGGCGAGTGCTTGGACTGCAGCTAAGCCCCCGAGTGAGAGGGTTGCTCTTCACTCGGCAGGATTTTTATAACTTAGGCGAGCACGAGGCAGCAGCTAAGCCTCCGAGTGGAAGGCTGGCTTACCACTCGGTAGGATTTTCACAACTTAGGCGAGTGCTTGGACTGCAGCTAAGCCCCCGAGTGAGAGGGTTGCTCTTCACTCGGTAGGATTTTTATAACTTAGGCGAGCACGAGGCTGCAGCTAAGCCTCCGAGTGGAAGGCTGGCTTACCACTTGGTAGGATTTTTATAACTTAGGCGAAACGGATTCGCGGCTAAGCCTCCGAGTGAGAGTCTGGCTCACCACTCGGTAGGATTTTTACAAACTTAGGCGAAACGGATTCGCGGCTAAGCCACCCACTGGATGGGAATTTTATGGGGACAAAAATAAAAAGTGACGGAAATTATGGAGGGATTACACTATTATTTTGATGTCCATGAGTTACAGAAGTACTTTATTGCAACTCATCCGAGTGATAAAACTTAAGTGTAAAATGGGCGGAGTAGCTCCGCGTTCCAAGCTCGGGGCTCGTCGATATTATGCTTGACGTTGTAAAGACGGTACGCCCCGTTGTGGAGGACCTTGGTGACGATGAAGGGGCCTTCCCAAGAAGGAGCAAGCTTGTGCGGTTTGTGCTGATCCACTTGGAGAACCAAATCCCCTTCCTGGAAGGCTCGACCTCTCACATTTCTGGCGTGGAAACGACGCAAATCTTGTTGGTAGATGGTCGAGCGGATCAGAGCCATCTCCCTTTCTTCCTCTAAAAGGTCGACTGCGTCCTGCCGCGCTTGTTCAGCTTCTGCTTCATTGTAGATTTCAACTCGAGGAGCATTGTGGAGAAGATCACTCGGCAAGACTGCTTCAGCTCCATAGACCAAGAAGAATGGAGTTCTTCCGGTCGACCGATTAGGCGTGGTCCGCAGTCCCCAGAGTACAGATGGAAGTTCGTCGACCCAAGCTCCAGCTGCGTGTTTGAGATCACGCATCAGTCGAGGCTTCAGTCCCTTGAGAATCAGTCCATTAGCTCGCTCTGCTTGTCCATTCGACTGCGGATGGGCGACTGAAGCGTAGTCGACCCGTGTGCCCTGGGAGTTGCAGAAAGTTCTGAATTCCTCTGAGTCAAAGTTCGACCCATTATCCGTAATGATGCTGTGCGGGACTCCATATCTGAATATTAGTTCCCTGATGAAGCTAACAGCAGTACCGGTGTCAAGGCTCTTGATTGGTTTAGCCTCGATCCACTTGGTGAACTTGTCGACTGCCACCAGTACATGCGTGAAGCCACTTCGTCCTGTTCTCAAAGGACCGACCATGTCCAGCCCCCAAACTGCAAAAGGCCAGACGAGTGGGATGGTCTTCAAAGCTGACGCAGGCTTGTGCGACATATTCGAGTAGAACTGACATCCCTCGCACTTATCCACTATCTCTTTTGCCATCTCATTCGCCTTGGGCCAGTAAAATCCGGCTCGGTATGCTTTGGCCACGATGGTCCGAGAGGACGCATGATGACCACAGGTCCCCGAGTGAATATCATTGAGGATGAGTCGACCTTCTTCTGGTGTTATGCACTTCTGACCGACTCCAGTCGCGCTTTCTCTGTATAATTGTCCTTTGATTACGGTAAAGGCCTTAGATCGACGGACGATCTGTCGAGCCTCTTCCTCATCCTCCGGAAGCTCTTTCCTCAAGATATATGCGACATACGGGATCGTCCAGTCGGGAATGACCACCAAAACCTCCATGATCAAGTCGACCACCGCTGGGACTTCAACTTCAGTCGGATCTGTGGCACTCTTGGGCTGCGGAGTTTCTTCGGTGAAAGGATCTTCTTTGACTGACGGAGTGTGTATATGCTCCAAGAACACACCACTCGGAATGGCTTCTCTCTTGGAACCTATCTTTGCTAGATCATCAGCTGCTTGATTTTTCAGTCGGGGTATATGATGGAGCTCCAACCCCTCGAACTTCTTCTCCAGCTTCCTCACTGCACTGCAGTATCCAGTCATGGCTGGGCTTCTCACGTCCCACTCTTTCATCACCTGATTGACCACTAAATCCGAGTCGCCATAGACCATTAGGCGACGGACGCCGAGTGAAATGGCCATGCGCAACCCATATAGGAGGGCCTCATATTCTGCCTCATTGTTGGAGGAATCAAAGTGAATCTGGAGCACATATCTGAGCTTATCTCCTCTGGGGGAAACCAGGACAACCCCAGCACCGGAACCATTCAACATCTTAGAGCCATCGAAAAACATGGTCCAATGCTCCGAGTGAACTTCAGTCGGCTGCTGTTGTTCAATCCACTCGGCGAGGAAATCTGCTATCGCCTGGGACTTAATGGCTTTCTTTGCCTCAAACTTGATATCAAGGGGAAGAAGTTCAATCGCCCATTTGGCCACTCGACCAGTTGCATCTCTGTTGTGCAAAATCTCTGATAGTGGAGCGTCGCTGACGACTGTGATGGAATGGTCAGAGAAATAATGAGCAACCTTCTTTGTGGTCATGTATATTCCATACACAAGCTTCTGATAATGAGGATATCTCTGCTTGGATGGAGTCAAGACTTCAGACAAATAATACACTGGGCGCTGAACTTTGAGAGCTTTTCCTTCTTCTTCCCGCTCGACCGTTAGCACAGTACTGACGACTTGTCCTGTGGCTGCGATGTAGAGCAACAGAGGCTCTTTGCTGATTGGAGCAGCAAGCACCGGCTGGGTGGAGAGCAGAGCTTTTAGCTCGGCAAACGCTGCATCAGCTTCTGGAGTCCACTCGAACTTGTCAGCCTTCTTCATCAGTCGGTAAAGAGGCAGTGCCTTTTCACCGAGTCGTGAGATGAATCGACTTAATGCGGCCAAGCATCCAGTAAGCTTCTGGACATCGTGCACTCGCACAGGGCGTTTCATTCGGAGAATAGTGCCAATCTTCTCTGGGTTAGCGTCGATTCCCCGTTCGGAAACGAGAAAACCGAGTAACTTGCCACCAGGAACTCCAAATGTGCACTTTGATGGATTGAGCTTGATATCATACCTTCTGAGGTTGGCAAATGTTTCGGCGAGGTCAGCGAGCAGGTCGGAACCTTTTCGTGACTTGACAACAATATCATCCATATAAGCTTCCACATTCCGACTGATTTGAGTGAGTAGACACTTCTGAATCATTCGCATAAATGTGGCTCCGGCATTCTTGAGGCCGAATGGCATGGTGATATAGCAGAAGCACCCGAATGGAGTGATGAAAGCTGTTTTTACCTCATCGGGCCCGTACAGACGGATCTGGTGGTACCCGGAGTAAGCATCTAAAAAAGACAACCTCTCGCATCCCGCGGTCGAGTCAACAATTTGATCTATGCGAGGGAGAGGAAAGTGATCTTTCGGGCAGGCCCGGTTGATGTGCTTGAAATCAATGCACATTCGGAGCGACTTGTCCTTCTTAGGAACCATGACGACATTAGCGAGCCACTCGGAGTGGTATATCTCTCGGATAAATCCTGCCGCCAACAGTCGAGCCACTTCTTCACCGATGGCCTTTCTCTTCTGGACGGCGGACCGCCGAAGATGCTCTTTGACTGGTTTTGCAGACGGGTCGACTCTTAGGCGATGCTCAGCCAGTCCCCTGGGAACACCTGGCATGTCAGCGGGCTTCCATGCAAAAATGTCCCAGTTCTCACGGAGGAACTGGATGAGCGCTTCTTCCTATTTTGGGTCGAGTGTTGTGGAGATGTGGGTCGGAGCTGCTTCGGGGTCGGTCGGGTGAATGTGAACAGGCTTCGTCTCACCAGACGACTGGAAAGCAGACTCTGTGGCGGGCTTCTTGGATCGCAGCAAGTCACTCGGATCTGCGTTTTGCTTGTATTCTTCGAACTCGACCGCTGTTACTTGGGAATCGGCAATCTTGGAGCCCTTCTGAAAGCACTCCTCTGCCTTTTTCCTATCACCGGTGACAGTGATCACACCTTTGGGACCGGGCATCTTCAATTTGAGGTACATGTAACATGGTCGAGCCATGAACCGTGCATAGGCTGGTCTCCCCAAAATGGCATGATATGCACTTTGAAAATCCACGACCTCAAACGTCAACTTTTCTTTGCGAAAATGCTTCGAGTCACCAAACACTACATCCAAAGCTATCTGGCCGAGTGACTCGGCCTTCTTCCCTGGTATGACTCCATGGAAGCTCATGTTACTAGTGCTCAGTCGGGACATCGGAATGCCCATACCTTTCAATGTGTCTGCATACAATAAGTTCAGCCCACTTCCACCATCCATCAGCACCTTTGTCAGTCGAGTGCCTTCGACAACTGGATCGACCACCAAAGCTTGCCTCCCGGGGGTGGCAATATGAGTCGGGTGATCAGATTGGTCGAATGTGATGGGTGTTTGAGACCATTTCAGATAATTTGCCTTTGCTGGGGCAACCATGTTCACCTCTCGGTTAATCACTTTCAGTCGACTTCTGCTTTCCACATCTGCAAAGATCATCAGAGTGGAGTTGATATGCGGATATCCTCCCTCACTGTCCTCTTTGTCTTCGGCCTTGTCCGACTCCTTCTCCTTGTCCTTAGACTGTTTTCCCTGAAACTGCTGGATCAGGAGTCGACATTGGCGAGTGGTGTGCTTTGGGTAAATGATATTCCCCTCTTCATCTTTCTTTGTGTGAATGTGACACGGCATATCCAACACGTCGTTCCCTTCTTTATCCTTTACCTTCTTGGGGTTCCAGGATCCTTTTGGTTTCCCCTTAAACTTTCCTTGAGTCACGGCCAGAGCCTCTCCAGGAGCTGCCGGTTCAGCCTTCCGCTTCTGTTTCCGACTGGTGTTTCCTTTTTCCGACTGACTCGGCTTGTGCTTGCCGCCGCGGAGTCGGTCTTCTTCCTCGCCGTTGGCGTACTTGGTAGCAATCTCCATCATCCGACTCAAGGTCATGTCACCGGTTCGGCCAAATTTCAAACTCAGTTCTCTGTTCTTGACGCCGTCTTTGAAGGCGCATACTGCCTGATGATCAGAGACATTTTCCACAGTGTGGTGCAAAGTGATCCACCTCTGAATATACTCTCTGAGAGTCTCATTAGTTTTCTGCACACAGACTTGCAACTCTGTCAATCCCGCTGGTCGCTTGCAAGTCCCTTCAAACGTTCTGACGAACACTCGGGACAGATCTTCCCAAGTGTAAATGCTGCTAGGAGGTAATTGAGTCAACCATGCCCTGGCAGAACCTTCCAACATCAGGGGCAAATGCTTCATGGCCACCTCGTCGTTCCCACCACCGATCTGAACTGCCACTCGGTAGTCTTCAAGCCAAGTTTCAGGCTTAGACTCACCAGTGAACTTGCTGACTCCTGTTGCCAACCTGAAATTGGGGGGAATAACTGCGGCTCTGATAGCTCTGCTGAAACATTCAGGACCAGAAACATGTACTCGACTGCTCGTGGGTACATCCCTGTCGAGTGCGCCTCGATGGGCTCTGTTCCGGTCGACCAACCCTTGCACGATAATGGATCGTGCGTCGAAGCCTGGCTCTCTGGGGTCAACTGGAACCCTACGCCCTGTACTGTACTGACGCCTATCATCTGGCTGCCGAGGAGCGTAAGACCCACCCCTCGGAGGGGAATAGGGCACTCGACGCCTATCATCTCGGTCGAGTCTGTCGCCATACTGATCTCGCCGATTCTCACGCCCTTCGCGCCGCGGAGGCGATCTAGGGCTGTGAGCTGACTGAACCGTATTCACAGTGACGGATCGACTGTGAATTCTGTTGCGCGATTAAGACACGGCTGAATTCTGATCTCCTGCTGCCCGGAGCAGATTCCTGATCTGCAGCAAACCTCTGCCAGCTTCCGACTGCGAAGGCTGGATGGACTCTGCTATACGGGTCGCAGCTGCTAAATTCTGAATTGGTGTTCGATATACCTGAGTCGGCGGGAAGAGTTGACGTCGACTGGTGTCGGGAACTCGTTGCCGCGCGCGCTCGTCGAGTGCTCGCTGAAGGTTCTCCAGTCGAGTGCGCTCGGCCAAATTGGCCAGACGCGCCTCTTCCAAGGCACGAGCCTCGGGGGTTTCTCCTGCGATGGGAATACGCAGGGGATCCTCGTTCCTGCGGCGAAGCTCTTCTCTTTGCAGAGAGTCGAGTGGCTCGGGCTGGTACTCTTCATAGCCTCGTGCAGGGTCGCCGCCGTCACCTGCTCCACCACCTCGGGCGAAGCCAGGAGGGCTGTGGGGCCTGTCGACCATCAAGATTTCCACCGCTGGATCACTACTTCCGCACTCGGATGCAGTCTCTCCGGAGCCAGTCGACTGATCGAACGGGCCGTAGAGAGATTCGTTGGGCTCGATTGCCGCAACTTGTGTAGTGGCCGATTGGCGAGCCACCGCGTGACTCACCCATCGCTGAAGCCTCGACCGGCCTGAGCGCTTGCGCTGGCGGGAGACCGGGAGGGTGGACGATGGAGGAGCCGACCGATACTGGGTCGACGGTTGCCGCAGCAGAACGCCGCGGACACATGCGCGAAAATGCGTCGCACCGCGGACGGGGAGCGCGTCTTCGTCGAGTGGAGCCTCCTGGAGCCATGCGGAGTCGTCGGCGATGAAGATGAGAGTGCCGAGACGGATCTCTTGACCCTTGACCAAAACTCCAGCAGACACCATGATGAGAGTACTCGGAAGAATCGCAACTTCTCCAAAAAATTGCTAAAACACCTGCCCCACGGTGGGCGCCAACTGTCGTGGTTCTAAGCCTGACAGTAGAGTGGGGGGTAGGTATGGAAAGGCAAGGTCCTAGCTATGGAGAGGTTGTAAGCACAAAGGATGTACGAGTTCAGGCCCTTCTCGGAAGAAGTAACAGCCCTACGTCTCGGAGCCCGGAGGCGGTCGAGTGGATTATGAATGTATGAATTACAAGATGCCGAACCGCTCTGCCTGTGGAGGGGGGTGGCTTATATAGAGTGCGCCAGGACCCCAGCCAGCCCACGTAGGAGAGGGTTTAAGGTGAGTTAAGTCTGGGGCGTTACTGGTAACGCCCCACATAAAGCGCCTTTACTATCATAAAGTCTACTTGATTACAGGCCGTTGCAGTGCAGAGTGCCTCTTGACCTCCTGGTGGTCGAGTGAGTCTTCGTGGTCGAGTCCTTCAGGCCAGTCGAGTGAATCCTCGTTGGTCGACTGGAAGGCGACCTCTTCTAAGGATGTCCTGGGGTAAGTTACTTGGATCAGGTCCATGACCCTACCCTAGGTACATAACCCCATCACGCGCCGCGCGAGAGAAGCAGGAGGCCCGGGTCAGCGAGGTCCAGCAAGAGCTCCAGGACGCCGTCAAGAAGTACGTGTCCTTAGAGCGTGATTCTAAGACTCAAGAGTCCGAACTTGCCAAGGCCCGCCAGAGCGCATGAGATGCCCGAGCCAAAGCTCAGAGCGCCCTCCAGGAAATCCAAGCAGCCAAGAAGATCGCGGCGGGTAAGGCTTTTATTATGCAAAGAAACTATGTGAAGGAAACGTTCCTTTTACTTACCCGAATTTGGAGCTCTCCAGGGGCGTTTGCGGATCGGCCGCGCAACATATCAGATGCTGCAGAATTTTATCGGGCCAAAGAAGGGAGCTCTACGGAGAAGCTGTTCTTGTCCCAATACCTTGGACCAGAACTTCCAGTGCCCTTTAGAGACCAGCTAAAATAGCTCGTCGAGCTGCATAAGGTGGCCTAACTAGCCATGAAGGACTTAATTGTCCGGCTATGGCATGCCGAGCCCATGCCCAGCAGCTACTTTGGACTCGTCAAGCGGCTTGTGAGTGCCTGCCCGCGGCTTGAAGCCATCAAGCGGTCGGTCTGTATCGAAGCCGCGTGGATGGCCTTTGCCCGCGCCAAGGTGCACTAGGCGAAGATGGATGCCAAGCAGCTGATGACCGAGGGCCCGTCTGAGGGCAAGGAGCACCATCGTCCCGAGATGTATTTTGACAGTGTCCTGGATGGGTCCCTCCTTGTGGCGGAGCAATGTTCCAAGGATATCATATTCCCCTGAAAACATTCATTTTATCCTGTCATGTAATATTAAACGAATCCGTTATGTAATATAAGGTCTGTTAGTTTAAAATTTTACCTCCTATGCGGCCGTTTATGAAAATCTGAGAGTTGGCCAGTCGTTGGCTTCTGCCCCCACGTAGATAGTACGGGGGTGTTCGGGATAAATCTAAACACTCTTTACTCCACCTTTTGGTCCTTAAAGGAGTTGTTTAGCGCAACGAACAAGGCAATCAGACTATACGACTTTATCACCCTCACTTAGCCATAGGAGTTTGACAATGAAAATTTTGGCACAGCCCCTGGTGTTTGGAAGACTAAACTCGGGGTGCTATACGCGCCTAATTGGATAAGAACCGATTCCTCGCATAATGCGGAAAAAATCTCTAAGGATTTGAAAACCTCTCGAACAGCTGACCAGCTCTCGCCGCATCATGATAGTCACTTTTTGGCTTTCTCTACTGAGGTGCTCGTCCGAAAGAACCGGGACACAATCGCAGTAGTTCTCCCTTTACTACCCTAGCCGACATAGTGGAACGTAAGGTAGTAAGCACAGGAGCCGGGCAACCCAACTATTGACGACATGATTCGGAGCCGATGCATATAATGCTATAAGTTCGGGGTGCCGAACTGTACTGTAAAAGTGTTCGGACTTTATTGCTGTATTATGGGGCATGATGAAGCCCTTGGCGAATTAATGCGTACCAGAGTGTACGGGTGCAATTGATAAAAAATACAAAGACAAGGAAAAAATCAAGTAATAAGCTGACGCTACAAATTATTTTCCATTGTAATTTGATTAATACATCGAGGCGTACTTGTACAAGTAATGTGATAAGCAAGTAAGGCTATTTAACATGCCATGACCAAGGGCGAGCTGCGTGCGGGTATTTAAAATAGGTATAACGATCATTAGCAGAGACTACCTGGGAATTCCCTTGTACATCAAAGCCCCTTGCCATCTTGGTGTATCCGTCCCGTGATGGGTCCGATGATCAGGTTATCAAAAAAAGACTCGAGAAGAGAAAAACCTAAAAGAAAGAGAAAAAGTGAAGGAATGTGGATCCAGGGGCGGTTGAGCCGCATTGTGGACCGTGGTCTAGTTGTGCCTCCGTCCATGCCCATGGTACTTTAAGTTCGTAGTAATGTACGCGCGGCACGAATGTCACCGCTTGATTGGGACTGGGGCGGAGTCTGAATTGCTAGTCGAGCTCTGGACGAGCTAGACGGTCCTGCTACAGAGTAGTTTGGACTTGCTTGACGGTGTCCGGGGGCTTTACTGCCGAATTGAAGTTCTGCCTAAAAAGGCTACTCTGTACTTCTGCTGCAAGGGCCGCGGTGTGCTCCTCAGTATGAAGGGAGCGCTCCGTATTTCCGTTGACCGTTATTACACTGTGTGGTCCGGGCATCTTGAGCTTGAGGTAGGCATAGTACGGTATCACATTGAATTTAGCGAATGCGGTTCGTCCAAGCAGTGCATGATAACCACTACGGAAAGGGACGATAGCGAAGATTAACTCTTCGCTTCGGAAATTATCCGGGAATCCGAAGACCACTTCCAGTGTGATTGATCCCGTATAACAGGCCTTTACACCTAGTATGACACCTTTAAAGGTGGTTTTTGTGGGCTTGATCCTTGAGTGATCGATACCCATTTTGTGCACTTTATCCTGATAGAGCAGGTTCAGGCTGCTGCCATCATCCATGAGGACTCGCGTGAGATGGAATCCATCAATAATTGGGTCAAGGACCAGTGCGGCTGAACCGCCATGACGGATACTGGTCAGATGGTCCCTACGATCGAAGGTGATCAGACTCGAGAACCATGGGTTGAACTTTGGGGCGACTGGCTCCATCGCGTAGACGTCCCTGAGTGCGCGTTTGCGCTCCCTCTTGGGGATATGGTTGGCGTATATCATGTTCACCGTTTTCACTTGGGGGGAAATTTCTTCTGTCCCCCTGTGTTCGGTGGTCGGGGTTCCTCGTCATCGTCATCGCTTTGCGACCCTTTCTCCTTATTCTTGGCATTTAACTTGTTGGCCTGTTTGAAGACCCAACATTCCCTGTTGGTATGATTGGCTGGTTTATCAGGAGTGCCATGGATTTGGCATGGTCGATCGAGTATGCGGTCCAGACTGGACGGGCCCGGATTGTTCCTTCTAAATGGCTTCTTCCACTGACCGGACTTAGAGCCACTGAATCCAGCATTGATCGTCGTGTCTTCGATACTATCACTGTTGTTTCGACGCTTATGTCTATTGCGTCGGGGCTTGTCGTTGTTGTTTCTGGCTTCAGAAGTGCCAGGTTCGCTTGTATTGTTGTTCCTACGGGCTAGCCAGCTGTCTTCGCCCGCACAGAAGCGGGTCATGAGTGTGTAAGGGCTGACATGGACTTCGGTTTTTCCTGGCCGAGGTGTCTGGCCAGCCATTCGTCGTGGATGATGTGCTTAAAGGCCGCTAGGGCTTCGGCGTTTGGACAGTCGACAATCTGGTTCTTTTTAGTTAGGAACCGAGTCCAGAATTTCCTGGCTGACTCTCCAGGCTGTTGGATTATATGACTTAGGTCATCGGCGTCCGGAGGTTGGACATATGTGCCTTGGAAGTTGTCGAGGAAGGCACCCTCCAATTCCTCCCAGCTGCCAATGAAGTTTTCGGACAAACTGTTTAACCAGTATCTAGCTGGTCCCTTGAGTTTGAGCGGGAGGTATTTGATGGCGTGAAGATCATCACCGCCGGCCATATGAATGTGGAGAAGAAAATCCTCAATCCACACCGCGGGGTCTGTTGTGCCATCATATGATTCGAGGTTTACGGGTTTAAACCCTTCTGGGAAATCATGTCCAATTACATCGTCAGTGAAGCAAAGGGGGTGTGCGGTGCCTCTATATCGGGCCAAGTCATGACATAGCTCGGATGGAGCTCGACTGCGGTTTTCGGCTCGGATGTGGTTATGTTTGTCACGTTCAGCCAGATGGCCATCATCGCGCATCGAGGCACGCCCCCGTGATCCATAGATTGATCTTGTCTGACCTGCTCTCTTTTTCAAATCACGTCGCAGGTCATGTGAATATCCATGAGCTGTTGTATTTCTGTTTGTTCGGTGAGGTAGCGCGGGCTGGTGTTCGGCTTGAAGTGCCGCTTTGTCCCGGCCACGTGCTGGTCGGTCAGTCGTATTGTACCTTGGTAGGATGGGCTCCAGCGCCTCGTCATCGAACTGTGGTAACAGTTTGCGCTTTGGGTAGCTTTTGGTTGGGAGCTCGAGGCCATATCCTCGGCTGCCAGGACATCAGTCCATCTTTCATTGAGCAGATCTTGATTAGCTTGAAGCTGCTGCTGCTTCTTTTTCAGGCTTCTTGCAGTGGCAATTAGCTGACGGTTAAAGCGTTCCTGTTCGGCGGGCTCTTCAGGCACGATGAAATCTTCGTCACCAAGGCTAACCTCGTCCTCGGAGAGTGAAAGGTAGTTGCTATCCTCCAAGCCTTCGTTCATGGCCTGTTCGCTAGGGCTGACTCGCCCATCATCCCGTTCCTCATGTTTAGAGGTCGGCTCAATGGGGTCTTCATTGTTTTCGGCACCGTCCGGAGTGTTGTCCTCTTCTGTGATGGTATTGCTGTTTTTACTACGGCGTGGCTTAGAGCGGCGCCGCTGACGTCGGTGTTTCGGCTGTATCCCAGGAGGTTTATCCTCGACTGGATTTTCATCATCATCGTGTAGGACCATGAAGTAAGTCTAGAGGGGGGGTGATTAGACTATTTGACCAATTAAAAACTTAACCTTTTCCCAATTTTAGAGTTTGGCAGATTTTAGCTATCTTAGGACAAGTCAAGCAATCATCACACAATTCAAGCAAGCATGCAAAGAGTATATAGGCAGCGGAAATTAAAGCATGCAACTTGCAAGAAAGTAAAGGGAAGGGTTTGGAGGATTCAAACGCAATTGGAGACACGGATGTTTTTGGCATGGTTCCGATAGGTGGTGCTATCGTACATCCACATTGATGGAGACTTCAACCCATGAAGGGTAACGGCTGCGCGAGTCCACGGAGGGCTCCACCCACGAAGGGTCCACGAAGAAGCAAACTTGTCTATCCCACCATGGCCGTCGCCCACAAGGAACAAACAAGAATATCCATAGACATAGAGTGATGCATACACAAGATGATGTCCATGAAACCATTAGGTTACCTTGTCCCTTGCCTTACCAACATGAGGGTTTGTGACTCCTTGAACTAGTGCAAGATGTGGAAGTTGATTGCACTTGTCCTTGCCATAAGGATATGAGTGAAGAATGTTGGCGGAGTCACCCTCAAGAACTCTCTAGTTCTTCTTCTTCGGGATCCACATCATCTTGATGGGAATCCTTGGAGTTGTAGTTGTACTTGATGAAGTAGAACTTGATGTAGTCTTGGGAATCCACTTGACCGAGACCTTAGGTGCTTCTTCAAATGCATCAATCTCTTCTTGAAGCTTATCCTTGCCTTTGTTCTTGTGGTCTTGTGGAGGAAGATCATCTTGAGCTTGTGTTCCCTTGAAGGAAGTAGGATCATACTTCTCTTGTTGAGGAACAAACTTCGTCTTGGGGTATTGATCTTCTTCCCACTCAACTCCATTGGCATTGAACTTTCGTTCAAAACCAACACCTTGATTCTTCCGGTGTCTTCCTTGCTTGCGTACAATTTCCTCGAATTGCTTACTCCCGGCAAGGCTCTTGTAAACACCTTTCTCTATAATTCCCTTCAATAAGCTATTTTCTTGCCCAAGTGTAACTTGGCTAAGAGAATCATTAGTGGAATCAAGAGAACTACTAGATGCAACAATATTGGATTTAACATTATTATTGTTACTACTAGTGGAAGTATCTTTCTTGTACTTGTTACCAGACTTGACTTGAGGCATGTAAGTAGATCAGAGTAAACGCTTGGCAATGTAAGAAGAACTTTTCTTACGGAGATCATCATTGATTGCCTTTAAGAACTCATGCTCTTGCTCAAGATTGAGCTTTTCAAAGCGTAACTTCTCATGAGCCCTGAAAAGTTCTCGATGATCTTCGAAGATAGTTTCTGAAGGAAAGAAGCCCTAGAGGCAATAATAAAGTTATTATTTATTTCCTTATTTCATGATAAATGTTTATTATTCATGCTAGAATTGTATTAACCGGAAACATAATACATGTGTGAATACATAGACAAACACAACGTCACTAGTATGCCTCTACTTGACTAGATTATTAATCAAAGATGGTTATGTTTCCTAACCATAGACATGTGTTGTCATTTGATTAATGGGATCACATCATTAGGAGAATGATGTGATTGACATGACCCATTCCGTTAGCCTAGCACTTGATCGTTTAGTATATTGCTATTGCTTTCTTCATGACTTATACATGTTCCTGTAACTATGAGATTATGCAACTCCTGTTTACCGGAGGAACACTTTGGGTGCTACCAAATGTCACAACGTAACTGGGTGATTATAAAGGAGTACTACAGGTGTGTCCAAATGTACATGTTGGGTTGGCGTATTTCGAGATTAGGTTTTGTCACTCCGATTGTCGGAGAGGTATCTCTGGGCCCTCTCGGTAATGTACATCACTATAAGCTTTGCAAGCAATGTGACTAATGAGTTAGTTATGGAATGATGCATTACGTAACGAGTAAAGAGACTTGATGGTAACAAGATTGAACTAGGTATTGGATACCGACGATCGAATCTCGGGCAAGTAACATACCGATGACAAAGGGAACAACGTATGTTGTTATGTGGTTTGACCGATAAAGATCTTCGTAGAATATGTAGGAGCCAATATGGGCATCCAGGTTCCGCTATTAGTTATTGACCAAGAATAGTTCTAGGTCATGTCTACATAGTTCTCGAACCCGTAGGGTCCGCACGCTTAAGGTTTCGATGACAGTTATATTATGAGTTTATGAGTTTTGATGTACCGAAGGAGTTCGGAGTACCGGATGAGATCGGGGACATGACGAGGAGTCTCGAAATGGTCGAGACGTAAAGATCGATATATTGGACGACTATATTCGGAGTTCGGAAAGGTTCTGAGTGATTCGGGTATTTATCGGAGTACCGGAGAGTTACGGGAATTCGCCGGGGAGAAGTATTGGGCCTTATTGGGCCATACGGGAAAGAGAGAGAGGGGCTGCCTAGGGCAGGCCGCGCGCCCCCCCAAGGCCTAGTCCGAATTGGACTAGTGGGAGGGCCCACACCCCCTCCTTCCTTCCCTTCTTTCTTCCCCTTCCTTCTCTCCTACTCCTACTAGGAAAGGAGGAGTCCTACTCCCGGTGGGAGTAGGACTCCCCCCTTGGGCGCGCCTCCTCCTCCTTGGCCGGCCCTCCCCTTGCTCCTTTATATACGGGGGCAGGGGGGCACCCCATGACACACAAGTTGATTTACGGATCATTCCTTAGCCGTGTGCGGTGCCCCCCTCCACCATATTCCACCTCGGTCATATCGTCGCGGAGTTTAGGCGAAGCCCTATGCCGGTAGAACATCATCATCGTCACCACGCCGTCGTGCTGACGGAACTCATCCCCGAAGCTTTGCTGGATCGGAGCCCGGGGATCGTCATCGAGCTGAACGTGTGCTGAACTCGGAGGTGCCGTACGTTCGGTGCTTGGATCGGTCGGATCGTGAAGACGTACGACTACATCAACCGCGTTGTGCTAATGCTTCCGCTTACGGTCTACGAGGGTACGTGGACAACACTCTCCCCTCTCGTTGCTATGCCATCACCATGATCTTGCGTGTGCGTAGGAATTTTTTTTGAAATTACTACGTTCCCCAAGAGTGGTATCAGAGCCTAGGTTTTATGCGTTGATGTTATATGCACGAGTAGAACACAAGTGAGTTGTGGGCGATACAAGTCATACTGCTTACCAGCATGTCATACTTTGGTTTGGCGGTATTGTGAGATGAAGCGGCCCGGACCGACATTACGTGTACGCTTACACGAGACTGGTTTCACCGTTACGAGCACTTGTGCTTAAAGGTGGCTGGCGGGTGTCTATCTCTCTCACTTTAGCTGAATCGAGTGTGGCTACGCCCGGTCCTTGCGAAGGTTAAAACAGCACTAACTTGACGAACTATTGTTGTGGTTTTGATGCGTAGGTAAGAACGGTTCTTGCTAAGCCCGTAGCAGCCACGTAAACAATGCAACAACAAAGTAGAGGACGTCTAACTTGTTTTTGCAGGGCATGTTGTGATGTGATATGGTCAAGACGTGATGCTATATTTTATTGTATGAGATGATCATGTTTTGTAACCGAAGTTATCGGCAACTGGCAGGAGCCATATGGTTGTCGCTTTATTGTATGAAATGCAAACGCCCTGTAATTGCTTTACTTTATCACTAAGCGGTAGTGATAGTCGTAGAAGCAATAGATGGCGTAAACGACAACGATGCTACGATGGAGATCAAGGTGTCGCGCTGGTGATGATGGTGATCACGACGGTGCTTCGAAGATGGAGATCACAAGCACAAGATGATGGTGGCCATATCATATCACTTATATTGATTGCATGTGATGTTTATCCTTTATGCATCTTATCTTGCTTTGATTGACGGTAGCATTTTAAGATGATCTCTCACTAATTATCAAGAAGTGTTCTCCCTGAGTATGCACCGTTGCGAAAGTTCTTCATGCTGAGACACCACGTGATGATCGGGTGT
This sequence comes from Triticum aestivum, assembly GCF_018294505.1. Classification (NCBI taxonomy): domain Eukaryota; kingdom Viridiplantae; phylum Streptophyta; class Magnoliopsida; order Poales; family Poaceae; genus Triticum; species Triticum aestivum. Next base: position 641,208,517 of record NC_057801.1, read on the forward strand.
GATAGGCTCTACGTTCAAATACAACGGGTGCAAAATAGTTGCACACGCGGAATACTCGGGTTAAACTTGACGAGCCTAGCATATACAGATATGGCCTCGGAACACGGAGACCGAAAGGTCCAGTGTGAATCATATAGTAGATATGATCAACATAGTGATGTTCACCATTGAAAACTACTCCATCTCACGTGATGATCGTACATGGTTTAGTTGATTTGGATCACGTGATCACTTAGATGACTAGAGAGATGTCTATCTAAGTGGGAGTTCTTAAGTAATATGATTAATTGAACTTAAATTTATCATGAACTTAGTCCTGGTAGTATTTTGCAAATTATGTTGTAGATCAATAGCTCACGTTGTTGCTTCCCTATGTTTTTTCTTCCCTATGTTTTTATATGTGTTCCTAGAGAAAACTAAGTTGAAAGATGTTAGTAGCAATGATGCGGATTGGATCCGTGATCTGAGGTTTATCCTCATTGCTGCACAGAAAAATTATGTCCTTAATGCACCGCTAGGTGACAGACCTATGGCAGGAGCAGACGCAGATGTTATGAACGTTTGGATAGCTCAATATGATGACTACTTGATAGTTTAGTGCACCATACTTAACGGCTTAGATTCGGGACTTCAAAGACGTTTTGAACGTCATGGACCATATGAGATGTTCCAGGAATTGAAGTTAATATTTCCGGCAAATACCCGAGTTGAGAGATATGAAGTCTCCAACAAGTTCTATAGCTAAAAGATGGAAGAGAATCGCTCAACTAGTGAGCATGTGCTCAGATTGTCTGGGTACTTCAATCGCTTGAATCAAGTGGGAGTTAATCTTCCAGATAAGATAGTGATTGACAGAATTCTCTAGTCACCATCACTAAGTTACTAGAACTTCGTGATGAACTATAGAATGCAAGGGATGACGAAAACGATTCCCGAGCTCTTCGTGATGCTGAAATCGACGAAGGTAGAAATCAAGAAAGAGCATCAAGTGTTGATGATTGACAAGACCACTAGTTTCAAGAAAAGGGCAAAGGGAAAGAAAGGGAAACTTCAAGTAGAATGGCAAACAAGTTGTCACTCCCATGAAGAATACCAAAGCTGGACCAAAGCCTGAAACTGAGTGCTTACACTGCAAAGGGAATGGTCACTGGAAGCGGAAATGCCCTGAATATTTGGTGGATAAGAAGGATGGCAAAGTGAACAAGGGTAGATTTGATATACATGTTATTGATGTGTGCCTTACTAGTGTTTATAGTAGCCCCTGAGTATTTGGTACTTGTTCGGTTGCTAAGATTAGTAACTCGAAACAGGAGTTACAGAATAAACAGAGACTAGTTGAGGGAGAAGTGACGATGTGTGTTGGAAGTGGTTCCAAGATTGATATGATCATCATCGCACACTCTCTATACTTTCAGGATTAGTGTTAAACCTAAATAAATGTTATTTGGCGTTTGCGTTGAACATGAATATGATTTGATCATGTTCATTGCGATACGATTATTCATTTAAAGTCAAAGAATAATTGTTGTTCTGTTTACATGAATAAAACCTTCGATGGTCATACACCCAATGAAAATAGTTTGTTGGATCTCGATCGTAGTGTTACACATATTCATAATATTGATGCCAAAATATGCAAAGTTAATAATGATAGTGCAACTTATTTGTGGCACTGCCGTTTGGGTCATATCGGTGTAAAGCACATGAAGAAACTCCATAAAGATGGATTTTCGGAATCACTTGGTTATGAATCATTTGATGCTTGCGAACCGTGCCTTTTTGGGCAAGATGACTAAAACTCCGTTCTCCGGAACAATGGAACGAGCTACTAACTTATTGGAAATAATACATACCGATGTATGCGATCCGATGAGTGTTAAGGCTCGTGGCAAGTATTGTTATTTACTAACCTTCACAGATGATTTGAGCAGATATGGGTATATCTACTTGATGAAACATAAGTCTGAAATAGTTGAAAAGTTCAAAGAATTTCAGAGTGAAGTGGAAAAATCATCGTAACAAGAAAATAAAGTTTCTACGATCTGATCGTGGAGGAGAATATTTGAGTTACGAGTTTGGTCTTCAATTAAAACAATGTGGAATAGTTTCACAAACTCATGCCACCTAGAACACCACAACTTAATGGTGTGTCTGAACGTCATAACCGTACTTTATTGGATATAGTGCAATCTATGATATCTCTTATCGGTTTACCACTATAATTTTGGGATTATGCATTAGAGACAGTTGCATTCACTTTAAATAGGGCACCATCGAAATCCGTTGAGACGACACCTTATGAACTGTGGTTTGGCAAGAAACCAAAGTTGTCGTTTCTTAAAGTTTGGGGCTGCGATGCTTATGTGGAAAAGTTTCAACCTGATAAGCTCGAACCCAAATCGGAGAAGTGCGTCTTCATAGAATACCCAACGGTAACTATTGGGTACACCTTCTATCACAGATCCGAAGGCAAGTTATTCGTTGCTAAGATGGATCCTTTCTAGAGAAGAAGTTTCTCTCGAAAGAAGTGAGTGGGAGGAAAGTAGAACTTGATGAGGTAATTGTACCTTCTCCCGAATTGGAAAGTAGTTAATCACAGAAATCGGTTCCAGTGATTCCTACACCAATTAGTGAGGAAGCTAATGATGATGATCATGAAACTTCAGATCAAGTTACTATCAAACTTCGTAGGTCTTCCAGAGCAAGATCCGCACCAGAGTGGTACGGTAATCCTGTTCTGGAATTCATGTTACTGGACCATGATGAACCTACGAACTATGAGGAAGCGATGATGAGCCCAGATTCCGCGAAATGGCTTGAGGCCATAAAATCTGAGATATGATCCATGTATGAGAACAAAGTATGGACTTTGATTGACTTGCTCGATGATCAGCAAGCCATGTTAAATAAATGGATCTTCAAGAGGAAGACGGACACTGATAGTAGTGTTACTATCCACTAAGCTCGACTTGTTGCAAAAGGTTTTCAACAAGTTCAAGGGGTTGAATAAGATGAGATTTTCTCACTCGTATCGATGCTTAAGTCTGTCCGAATCATGTTAGCAATTGCCACATTTTATGAAATCTGGCAAATGGATGTCAAAACTGCATTCCTTAATGGATTTTTTAAAGAAGAGTTGTATATGATGCAACCAGAAGGTTTTGCTAATCCTAAAGGTGCTAACAAAATATGCAAGCTCCAGCGATCCATCAATGGACTGGTGCAAGCATCTCGGAGTTGGAATATACGCTTTGATGAGTTGATCAAAGCATATGATTTTATACAGACTTTTGGAAAGGTCTGTATTTACAAGAAAGTGAGTGGGAGCACTACAACATTTCTGATAAGTATATGTGAATGACATATTGTTGATCGGAAATAATGTAGAATTATTCTGCAAAGCATAAAGGAGTGTTTGAAAGGAGTTTTTCAAAGAAAGACCTCAGTGAAGCTGCTTACATATTAAGCATCAAGATCTATTGAGATAGATCAAGACGCTTGATAAGATTTTCAATGAGTACATACCTTGACAAGATTTTGAAATAGTTCAAAATAGAACAGTCAAAGAAAGAGTTCTTGCCTGTGCTGCAAGGTGTGAAATTGAGTAAGACTCAAAACCCGACCACGGCAGAAGATAGAAAGAGAATGAAAAGTCATTCCCTATGCCTCAGTCATAGGTTCTATAAAGTATGCTATGCTGTGAACCAGACCTATTGTATACCTTGCTCTGTGTTTGGCAAAGGAATACAATTTTGATCTAATAGTAGATCACTGGACAGCGGTCAAGAATATTCTTAGTGAGGACTAAGGAGATGTTTCTCAATTATGAAGGTGATAAAAGAGCCCGTCGTAAAAAGTTACAATGATGCAAGCTTTTACACCGATCCAGATGACTCTAAAGTCTCAATCTGGATACATATTGAAAGTGGGAGCAATTAGCTAGAATAACTCCGTGCAGAGCATTGTAGACATAGAATATTTGCAAAGGACACACGACTCTGAATGGATAGACCCGTTGACTAAGCTTCTCTCACGAGCAAAACATGATCACACCTCAGTACTCTTTGGGTGTTAATCACATAGCGATGTGAACTAGATTATTGACTCTAGTAAACCCTTTGGGTGTTGATCACATGACGATGTGAACTATGGGTATTAATCACATACAGATGTGAATATTGGTGTTAAATCACATGATGATGTGAACTAGATTATTGACTCTAGTGCAAGTGGGAGACTGAAGGAAATATGCCCTAGAGGCAATAATAAAGTTATTATTTATTTCCTTATTTCATGATAAATGTTTATTATTCATGCTAGAATTGTATTAACCGGAAACATAATACATGTGTGATTACATAGACAAACACAATGTCACTAGTATGCCTCTACTTGACTAGCTTATTAATCAAAGATGGTTATGTTTCCTAACCATAGACATGTGTTGTCATTTGATTAATGGGATGACATCATTAGGAGAATGATGTGATTGACATGACCCATTCCGTTAGCCTAGCACTTGATCGTTTAGTATATTGTTATTGCTTTCTTCATGACTTATACATGTTCCTGTAACTATGAGATTATGCAACTCCCGTTTACCGGAGGAACACTTTGGGTGCTACCAAACGTCACAACATAACTGGGTGATTATAAAGGAGTACTACAGGTGTCTCCAAAGGTATATGTTGGGTTGGCGTATTTCGAGATTAGGTTTTGTCACTCCGATTGTCGGAGAGGTATCTCTGGGCCCTCTCGGTAATGCACATCACTGTAAGCCTTGCAAGCAATGTTAATGAGTTAGTTACGGAATGATGCATTACGTAATGAGTAAAGAGACTTGCCGGTAACGAGATTGAACTAGGTATTGGATACCGACAATCGAATCTCGGGCAAGTAACATACCGATGACAAAGGGAACAACATATGTTGTTATGCGGTTTAACCGATAAAGATCTTCATAGAATATGTAGGAGCCAATATGAGCATCTAGGTTCCGCTATTGGTTATTGACCGGAAATGAGTCTCGGTCATGTCTACATAGTTCTCGAACCCGTAGGGTCCGCACGCTTAACGTTCTGTGACAATTTGTATTATGAGGTATGTGATTTGATGACCTAAGTTTGTTCGGAGTCCCGGATGAGATCGGGGACATGACGAGGAGTCTCCAAATGGTCCAGCCGTAAAGATCGATATATTGGAAGGCTATATTCAGACATCGGAAAGGTTCTGAGTGGTTCGGGTATTTATCGGAGTACCGGAGAGTTACGGGAATTCGTCGGGGAGAAGTATTGGGCCTTATTGGGCCATACGGGAAAGAGAGAGGGGCTGCCTAGGGCAGGCCGCGCGCCCCCCAAGGCCTAGTCCGAATTGGACTAGGGGGAGGGGCCGCACCCCCTCCTTCCTTCCCTTCTCTCTTCCCCTTCCTTCTCTCCTACTCCTACTAGGAAAGGAGGAGTCCTACTCCCGGTGGGAGTAGGACTCCCCCCTTGGGCGCGCCTCCTCCTCCTTGGCCGGCCCTCCCCTTGCTCCTTTATATACGGGGGCAGGGGGGCACCCCATGACACACAAGTTGATTTACGGATCGTTCCTTAGCCGTGTGCGGTGCCCCCCTCCACCATATTCCACCTCGGTCATATCATCGCGGAGTTTAGGCGAAGCCCTGCGCCGGTAGAACATCATCATCGTCACCACGCCGTCGTGCTGACGGAACTCATCCCCAAAGCTTTGCTAGATCGGAGCCCGGGGATCGTCATCGAGCTAAACGTGTGCTGAACTCGGAGGTGCCGTACGTTCGGTGCTTGGATCGGTCGGATCATGAAGACGTACGACTACATCAACCGCGTTGTGCTAACGCTTCTGCTTACGGTCTACGTGGGTACGTGGACAACACTCTCCCCTCTCGTTGCTATGCCATCACCATGATCTTGCGTGTGTGTAGGAATTTTTTTTGAAATTACTACGTTCCCCAACAGTTTCATGAGCCAACTTTAGAGTGTTTAGTTCTTTAGTTAGAAGCTCAATTTTCTCCTTATCATTGTCATTCGTTTGATTAGCATGATTAATTAACGTTTCATCATAGTATTCATCACTAGAGTTGTCAACAAGTAAATCATCATCCACAAGCAAGTCATCTTCATCACTATTGAAATCAACATACTCAGGATGTGTTACCTTTGGACCTTTGGCCATGAATCATCTTCCAATTCCTTCATTTGGTGAATCAAATATGTCGTAGGAGTTGGTTGACACAAGTGCTAGACCGGCAACACCTTCATCTTGAGTATGTTCGGAGTCGGAGTCATAGCTTCTCTCGGAGTGATTGTCGGAGTCGGAGTCGGATACCCATTGACCAACATGAGCTTGATGTCTTCATTTTGTGTAGCTCCTTGATGACTTGTCCTTCCTTTCTGAATCCTTGCTTCTCCGTGAGGGTCTTCGTTCATAACGATCATCTCTACTACTCCTCTCTCTTGGTGGTGATTCTTCTCTTTTGCTTCTTCTTTTTGGAGAATCTTCTCTTCTTTTGTAGGGTGATGTACACTCATTGGAGTAGTGTCCATGCCTTCCACAATTGTAGCAATTGCGCTCTCGACTAGAAGATCTTTTGTCATGATAAGACCTTGACTTGGAGCTTCTTTCTTTGCTTCTACTCTTGTAGAATTTGTTGAAGTTCTTCACCATTAAGCTCAATTCTTCATTGATGGTTTGTTTCTCACTTGATAATGTGGGGGCTTCACTTGAGGCTTTGTAAGCACCACTTGACTTGTTGTGAAGTTCCTCCTTATCCTTGAGTGACATCTCATGAGCAACAATTCTTCCAATGACTTCCGTTGGCTTGAGATTTTTGTAGTTTGGCATCATTTGGATCAATGTGCACATGGTATCATACTTTCCATCCAATGCTCTTAGGATCTTCTTGATGATGAATCTGTCGGCCATCTCTTCACTCCCTAAGCCGGCAATCATTTGTGATAAGTGCAAGCCTAGAGTACATTTCAGCGACACCTTCACCATCCTTCATTTTGAACTTGTCAAGCTGACTTTGGAGCACATCCAACTTGGATTCCTTGATGGATTCGGTACCTTCGTGCATATCAATCAAAGTATCCCAAATTTCCTTTGCATTCTCAAGACGGCTAATTTTATTGAATTCTTCGGGGCACAATCCGTTGAAGATGATATCACAAGCTTGAGCGTTGTATTGCAGCATCTTCAATTCTTCCGCATTCGCTTCACGGTTCGGTTCTCTCCCATCAAAGAATTCACCTTGCAAGCCAATCCAAATAATTGCCCAAACGGTGGGGTTATGTCTGAGAATATGCATTTTCATCTTATGCTTCCAACTAGCAAAATTAGTACCATCAAAGTAAGGACCTCTACGGTGATAATTTCCCTCGCTAGACGTCATACTCTCCTAGGTTGTGAAACCAAGGCTATGACCACCAAAAGCTACGGAAATCAAAGAAAATGGAGACCAAAGCTCTGATGCCACTTGTAGGACCTTGAAGTAAGTCTAGAGGGGGGGTGATTAGACTACTTGACCAATTAAAAACTTAACCTTTTCCCAATTTTAGAGTTTGGCAGATTTTAGCTATCTTAGGACAAGTCAAGCAATCATCACACAATTCAAGCAAGCATGCAAAGAGTATATAGGCAGCGGAAATTAAAGCATGCAACTTGCAAGAAAGTAAAGGGAAGGGTTTGGAGGATTCAAACACAATTGGAGACACGGATGTTTTTGGCGTGGTTCCGATAGGTGGTGCTATCGTACATCCACGTTGATGGAGACTTCAACCCACGAAGGGTAACGGCTGCGCGAGTCCACGGAGGGCTCCACCCACGAAGGTTCCACGAAGAAGCAACCTTGTCTATCCCACCATGGCCGTCGCCCACGAAGGACTTGCCTCACTAGCGGTAGATCTTCACGAAGTAGGCGATCTCCTTTCCCTTACAAACTCCTTGGTTCAACTCCACAATCTTGTCGGAGGCTCCCAAGTGACACCTAGACAATCTAGGAGACACTACTCTCCAAGAAGTAACAAATGGTGCGTTGATGATGAACTCCTTGCTCTTGTGCTTCAAATGATAGTCTCCCCAACACTCAACTCTCTCTCATAGGATTTGGATCTGGTGGAAAGAGGATTTGAGTGGAAAGCAACTTGGAAAGGCTAGAGATAAAGATTCATATGGTAGGAATGGAATATCTTGGCCTCAACACATGAGTAGGTAGTTCTCTCTCAGAAATGGTAAGTTGGAAGTGTAGGTTTAGTCTGATGGCTCTCTCCACGAATGAAGAGGAGGTGGAGGGGTATATATAGCCTCCACACAAAATCTAACCGTTACACACAATTTACCAAACTCGGTGGGACCGATTCAACAGACTCGGTCGGACCAATTTAGTAAATGTAGTGACCGTTAGTGATTTTTGGTGGGACTGACATGCAACTCGGTGAGACTGATTCGGTTAGGGTTAGGGCATAACGTAATCTCGGTAAGACTGATTACACAAACTCGGTAAGACCGATTTTGGTAATAAGCTTTCCAGAGAGTTGGTCAGGTAAACTCGGTGGGACCGATTTGCTCTTTTCGGTGAGACTGAAATGTTACAAAAGGGAAACAGAGAGTTTACATTGCAATCTCGGTGGGACCGATCGCTCACTTCGGTTAGACCGAAACATTACGAAGGGAAATAGAGAGATTACAATCCCATCTCGGTGAGACCGAGATCCCTATCGGTAGGACCGATTTTCTTAGGGTTTGTGGCAGTGGCTATGACTTTTGGAATCGGTGGCGCCGGATTGGAAGAATCGGTGTGACCGATTTTGGCTTTGGGTTTAGGTCATTTGTGGATGTGGGAAAGTAGCTGAGGGTTTTGGAGCATATCACAAAGCACATGAAGCAAGAGGCTCATTAAGCAACACCTCATCCCTCCTTGATAGTATTGGCTTTTCCTATAGACTCAATGTGATCTTGGATCACTAAAATATAAAATGAAGAGTCTTGAGCCTTTGAGCTTGAGCCAATCCTTTGTCCTTAGTATTTTGACGGATCCACTTTCATCATCCATGCCATGCCATTCGTTGAGCTTTCCTGAAATAATAGTCTTGGAATAGCATTAGCTCAATGAGCTATATGTTGTTATGAATTACCAAAACCACCTAGGGATTTTCTTTGGGTGTATCCACCATGTATATGTCGTACGAGGAGGTGGCTGTCCAACGCTCTATAGGCAGTGGTTCCTGATCCTCTCCGGCATCGTCGTCCATACCGTCGATGTCTTCGGAGTCGTAGTCAAGCATGTCGGTTAAGTCGTCGACAGTGGCTATAAAGTGGGTGGTGGGTGGGGAACGAATTCTTCATCATCCACTTCCCATTTGATCCGGACATAGTTCGGCCAAGAGTTCCCTGACAAGGAGAGGGATCTTAATGAGCTTAACACGTCGCCAAAAGGAAAGTGCTGGAAAATGTCCGTGGAGCTAAACTCTAAGACCGGCGCCCAATTAGGTTCGATTGATGTGGATACACGTGGTCTGGAGCCCACGGCCGGAGACGAGTCCGAGGTTCCGGTAACACAAGCCCAGCCTGATGTTGGGTTTGTGTGCGGCTCGAGCGCCGCTGAGTCTGCGGCCTCCGCGGCGGGGTTGAGTTTCCCGTCTTCGGATGACGCAGTCTGCTCTAGCTCTAGGGCCAGGGCGGTCACATGCACTATCTACTGTGTGCGGCCAGATGACATATCTAGGTCATGTTCATCGTGGTGGCCGAGGACAACCGTCATGGGCTCGAATCCGTCGAAGATCAAGAGTCCGCGGATATCGGCCACAAAATTTAGGCTTCCACATCTGACCTGATGGCCAGGGGCGTAGCTATCGATCTGCTCTAGATGGCCAAGCGAGTTGGTCCGCAGTGCGAAGCCGCCGAATACGAAGATCTTCCCGGGGAGGAAGATCTCCCCCTGGACTGCATTATTGTAGATGATTGATGGAGCCATCATGCCTAACGTCACAACGGAACTCTCAATGAAAGCACCGATGTCGGTGTCAAAACCGGCGGATCTCGGGTAGGGGGTCCCGAACTGTGCGTCTAAGGCTAATGGTAACAGGAGGCGGGGGACACAATGTTTACCCAGGTTCGGGCCCTCTCTATGGAGGTAATATCCTACTTCCTGTTTGATTGATCTTGATGAATATGAGTATTACAAGAGTTGATCTACCACGAGATTGTGATGGCTAAACCCTAGAAGTCTAGCCTATGAAGTTATGATTGTTGTGGTTAAACCCTAAAAGTCTAAATCCTCCGGTTTATATAGACATCGGGGGGACTAGGGTTGTACAAAGTCGGTTATAGAGAAAGGGATCTACATATCCGAATCGCCAAGCTTGCCTTCCATGCAAAGGAGAGTCCCATCCGGACACGGGACAAAGTCTTCTATCTCGTATCTTCATAATCCAACTGTCCGGCCAAAGTATATAGTCCGGCTATCCGAGGACCCCTTAGTCCAGGACTCCCTCAGCGCGCCAGAAAAAAAGACCGCAGGTCAACCTCCTCATGCTCGTCCTTGCCTGCCCCGTCGCAGCTCGCCGGATGCAGCTCCGCCTTTGCATCTCGACGTGTGTCACACCCCCCGGTTGCAGCACCGCCGGATGAGGGTTCCAGCATCGCCACCAGCCGTTGTCCTAGCTTGCCATGCGCCCATTGCAGCACCGCCACTCAGCTCTGTCGTCACCGCTCGCCATTGTTATCTAGCAGTTTTCTGTTTGAAGCTTTTTTAGAAGCGGGTTGTAGCCTTTCTCGGTGCCGGTTGCAGCTCACGATGGCCGACCTCCAGCTACCCCGTATCCGTTTAAAACTTTTTCTGAAGCCGGCTATAGCTTTCTCGCCGCCGGTTGCAGCTTTTTGCACTGCGTGGTGGCCGACCTCCAGCTACCCCGTATCCACTTGGAGCTTTTTCTCAAAGCAGGATGTAGCTTTTTTGGTTGTCGGATGTTGCAGCTCTGACGCACGTCCGTCAAAGCCCATTCTTTCTCTAGTTCTAGCAAAAAATACCACTAGTCGTAGCATTTTGCGTTGACGGTTGTAGCTCCGATGTGCACCGGTTGTAACACCCGCTTTCTCTTGTCCTGCAAAAAGAATGACTCATGTAGCAATTTATGTCACTGGTTGTAGCTTCGTCGAGTGTCGTTAACAGCTTTGCAGTAGCCGGTTTAAGCATTCTCGTGTAGCACGTCGGCGCCTACAGGTTCGACGGGTTATGGCGCCCGCTTGCAGCACCGGCGATGGGTGGCAGGACCACAACATCACATGCACTCCCAAAAAAGCAGTTGCTCGTAGCAAGCCGGCATGCAAGGCGCCGCCGTGGCCGCTCCACATCTACTAGAATCACCGGCGCAGTTCTAAACAGATGTGCAACGTGGCGGCGGCCGTGGTGACCGCGCGGCAGGGGATGGAGCAGTAGCTCGCGACCGTGGCCGAGGCCTTCGAGGAGCTGGCGCGCGGGATGGAGGCCGACGGCGGCGAGCTCCGCCTGGCGCCCTTCGGCGACGCCTGCGCGAAATGGGGAGATAACGTATGCGGGTCCCACGGCTCCACGTGTTGCAACTTGAGTCGCCTGTATCGTGTGTGCATGTGGACGCGTCCGGCACAATGTTCGGCCGGCGGGCCGCGCACAAACGATTCCCTAAATTTATTCATTTGACTAGAAAATTCCAGCAACAAACAGATGGAAAAGAAGAGGACGGTGACGAAATACAGTGCTATGTACTTTTGTTACTGCCAAACACAAGATCATCGTTTCAATAATACTTTGAAAAACTGGTGTTTTCATAGATACGGTATTTTATTGTGATCGGCAAAAAAAAAATACTATTGCAACACTGAGGTTTATAGGGAAAAAAATGATACTATTGCAATACTGAGGTTTATGGAAGAAAAACATTGCTTCCAAACAGGTACTCCCTCTGATCCATAATAAGTCTCGTAATTTGGAACTAACTAAGGTAGGGAGTACTTGAAACCATAGTTTTTCAAGATACTTTGGTATTCTTGGAATACTTAAAAATACTTTGGAACCAAACACACCAAAATGTATTTGCATAGCAAGCCTTTAGCTCTAATCTAGGTAGAGTAACAATCAACTTGCAGTGTTAAGAGACGCGAATAAGGTGCATAGCATAGAAAAACTCTGACAACACATTCGGCGTTGCATATACTCCCTCCGTCCGGAAATACTTGTCATCAAAATGAATAAAAGTGGATATATCTAGATGTATTTTAATTCTAGATACATCCTTTTTGTCCATTTTGATGACAAGTATTTTCGGACGGAGGGAGTACTAGCTATAAACAACACTGAACAAAGACGACGGCAGCATCTGCAATATTGCAAACCTAAACATTGGATAATTACGGTAGCATCACATCCATAGCTTGACACCGGCTACAAGGCCCCCCAACATTTAACTTGACTGCAGGGGGAACTCTCTCCAGGATGTATCTTTTGATGGCACCAACTGCTTTATGTGCTTCCAAGATCATAGCTCGGCTTCTGATCCAGCATTTACCGGATCTTGAGGGACCACACCTAACAGAATCACTAATCGCCCCTGTACCCGCACCATATATACAGTCCAGCGTGAGGCTCTCAAGTGATGTTGCATTCTTGAGAATATCACATGTTAGCTCAACCATGCTCTTTGCAGAGCAGAAGCCAATGATCTGTACCTTCTTGAGCCTCTCATGCTTGTGTGGAAGAATCTGCCTCAAAGCTAAGGAGGGATCCCCAAAAACCGAATCATGCTGCATGTCACTCTGATCCACCTGCATAGCATCAAATATTATTGCCAGTCAAATTAAATGTCTCCGCAGCAGATACTAGACACCTTTGAAGCGTGAACAGTAAACTCACACTTAAGGTGAAACTCTCCAGGACAGGACAAGCATCCAGAAACGAAGCCAAGGATAAATAATCATAGGTCGGGGTAACAGCATCATCATCATCCTCACCAAGGTGAATATTCAAGTGCTTTATGGCAAGGAATTTGTCAGCTACCATTGGGGTATTAACCTTCTGCACAAAGATATCTCGAATTAATCACATTCCTTCTTACAAGTCATAAACACTGGAATATAATAATTTGAAGCTTCAGAGAATACCTCAGAAGACGAGTATATAGCAAGAGTCTGAAGATGTGGCGCAATAGAAGGTAGCTTAGTGATAGCATAACTTACAGCATTGGGCTTATATGAATACCCCACCTTCAAGTCTTTTACCTTTGATGATTCTCTAAGCACGAGTTGTACTGGTTCACCAAAGAAGTCTAAAGTGGTGAGGTTTGGAGCTGTGCTCTCTATCACTCGCAGCATATCGCACTCTGACACAGTCAAACAACTAAGCCGCTGCAGCCAGAATGGTATCGTCAAGCAGATTAGCTCCATGCAACACCAGACTTGCAACTCCTCCAAAGCAAAACAATTGGAAATAAGACGCCCTAACTCATCCCCCGTGATACAAACTCCATAGAGACGCAGCTTTGTCAGGCTTCTCAAGCAATCAAATCCAACCATGGGACGGAAGGCACAATTGGTGAGGTCAAGATACCAAATTGAGTTTCCACGCCCATCAAGTAAAATTGAGCATGGGAAGTTGTACTCTTCCCTACTGCGCCAAGGCAGAAAAAGGGTGATTTTTTCAATCCCTGGTGTGACAGCTTTCTGGAGCCAACTATTTAGATGACATGTGTTGACATTGTTATGATCATCGATTACAAACTTGAGTATCTTCACACCGGTGTCTGAGTGATTTTTCAGAATTTGATTAACTCTGCTAGTGAAATCCCTTGCTTCCGTCTGTTTCAAGCCTAGTGTTTCCTCAGTGAAGATAAGCTTGGGGTGGCATCTCCAAGAACGTAGAAATGTGCGAGAGACACAGGCAGAGTGGGCAGAATCACACAATGGCATTAGTGAATGTACAAGGCACCAGATATCCTGCACAGGCATGGAAAAAATATTTGATCACTGGGATTGTAAAGGCAAACATTTTTTTACAAAAAATTAAGGAACTACACAGAGAAAATGTATACCCCATGTGATCTGTTCACGCTTGTACAAAATGTGATGCACATGGAGTAAGATAACTGCATTGAAATGTAGTTGTGGTAGATAAGTTCAGCTTGTGCAGAGAGGTTCCTTCTCTATAAGAGTAATGTAGGTGGCTTTCCTAAAGAAGGCTTCATTGTAATTTATATAACCGACTGCTATCACTAAGAAATCGATAATTTTGGATTTTTTTCCCCATAACCTTTATTTTCAACCAATTCCATAACCTATTTTTTGAACAAAACCTAGAGTAGCCGACAATAGGTTTAGGTGCATTTGTTACAGACAAGGAATGGTGCTTTGTGCAAATAGCTTGCAACAAATAAACCCAGTTGCAAAAAAACAGAAATAACGTTGACATGCAAAGCAATCATAAATATATTTTTCTCAAACACGCAGGAGGGCTGCATATCACTTCATTAAGAAGAAAGAAATATGTACACGGCTAAAGACAGAAACTTCCTCAACCCAAACACACCTCAAGACACACCTCTAAGGAACAAGCTAAGAACTCACACCACAGGAAACAAAACGACCAAAAATCAGACAAAGGAAAAGCCTAATTGTCCAAGGTAAGCAGCCCACATAAAAGCTGCCGAAGCGCCAAAGCTCTGGCTGAACACCGGAGGGTGCATTCATTAGCAACTGTCAGCAACACCATGAAAACATTTTGCCTAGAGCCATTGAAAACGCAATTGTTCTGATGCTTCCATATTTCCCACGCCACCAAGATAATGAGGTAGTTAAGCCCTCTTATGAGTTCTTTGGGAACTTGATTGAGAACTTGGCACCACCAGCTTGAGAACCGGCCAGTGGTGGGTTGTGGAGCAACAGCAATTAGGCCTAGTCTTTGGAAAATACAAGACCAGACCTGCAGGGCAAAGACACACCGCACAAGGATGTGCTGAATTGACTCCTCAACTCGGTCACACAAGGGGAAAGCAGCCGGATGCAGCAACCTCCTTTTGGCCAGGCGGTCCGCCATCCAACATCGATTATTGATGCTGAGCCAAATGAATAGCTTACAGCGCAAATGAGCCCAGGTAATCTGATAGTACCAAAAAGAAAGCCTCATAGGCTGATTTGCAAGAGTACAAGCCAGACCACGTAAATCACCTCAGTAATAAGCAACTGAGAGGTTAATTTCACTATCACAGCAAGAAAGAAGATAATACTACTAGAAGATATGTTCACGATTTTATGCGGACAGCACACGTCAAGCAATTTTCCATTATCAATGTTTTATGCCATACCTCGGGTAGATCCGGCCCTGAAGATGTCGACGTATCACCACCCTGTGACTGATCATCTTGTTGGCAGAGTGAGTCCTTTTTATCTGGCACTGAAGTAATCAATTCATCTGCAGGACACAAT
Organism: Triticum aestivum; assembly: GCF_018294505.1. Lineage (NCBI taxonomy): Eukaryota > Viridiplantae > Streptophyta > Magnoliopsida > Poales > Poaceae > Triticum > Triticum aestivum. Next base: position 641,223,985 of record NC_057801.1, read on the forward strand.
ACACGGCACTGAGTAATACAGATGTTAACAGAAGGTAACAACCAACTCGAGCATACAAACACACACGCACAGGCACAGCAATTCTGTTTCTCTCTTTTACCCAGTTTTTTGCAAGATAACTAACACACTCTCGCTTAAATTCAAGAAAAAACATAAATATTTTTGCAAAACATGATGGAGGAGCTCATCAGACAGTGGGATGAAGATCCTTCTCCAACCATTTATTTCTCCTACCTCCATGGCTTATCTTGGATCGTGTATCAACTAAACAAGGCATTGGCTCCCCTGCTATCTCTGCGTCCACTTGTCAAATCTTGAGTGGGTCGCCTTTGATTAGGCCGGGGATTGAGACCTCAAAGGCGAGGGTGAGGAGGGCAGCGAGGGGTGTGGAAGCGAGAGCACCGGCTCCACGCACGGGAGCGCGGGGAAGACGACAGGGCCAACGGGCAGGCGGACAACCCCTTGGAGGCGGCGCGGCTCGTGCGCGCGCCGACGGGGTAAGAGGAGGGAGGGAGAGGATGCGGGAGTGCGCGACGGCGACAGACGACCGGCGAGACCACGAGCACTACCGTGAGGCCCCGCAGGGAGCTCGTCGGGGTCGGCCTCGTCGGCGTGGAGATCCCGGAACTGTAGGAGGAGAGGGGCGCGAGCAGCCTGGCCCACGTTGAAGTCTAGTAAAACACCACATTTGTGTAATTTCTGCACAAAAATCACTCACCGGCAAATTTGGCTATGTTAAGTGCGTTTATGACAGATGGGATTCATTTTTTGCCTACGTGGCTAAATGAGCCGTCCGGCCCGATGTTAGATGGTGTTCGACGATGCTGTCTAGACCAAGTACATATCCCCTGCCGCTCGCGTCGCATCAACATTTTTTCCTTCCCGCTCCCTTCCCTTTCTCAATCCAGAGATGGCGACTTCGGCAAAACTAGGCGGCAGCGGCTAGCCAGGCGGTGACACAGGCAACGTGGATCCTGAGCCAGGCAGGCTTTGCAGGAGCTCAAACCTAGCAAGCCGACGAAGACAACGTTGTCGCAGTATTCGGTCGAATATGCGGCGGCGAGAACGTTTGCCGCAAGGGTGAAGGCCAATCTAACGGGAAACCGCCACCTCGCATCATCCTTCAGCGGCGTATAGTGAGATTTCTTCCCCTTCCTCCTCTCCCCTCTCTACTGCTTTGACTAGGGTTAGGGCTAGGGTTACTATTACTGTTGCAGTGGAGAAATTAGGTGTTGTTCAATGCTATGATGTGCTAATTCTTCAATTTGTATACTGTTTGTGTGTGATTTAGTTCAAATTAGGTGTTGTTGAACCCTAGGGTTAGTGTATTGTTTGTCAAATTAGGTGTTGTTGAATGCTAAGGTTAGTTGTACTGTTTGTCAAACTAGGTGTTGTTGAACCCTAGGGTTAGTATACTGTTTGTCAAATTAGGTGGCGTTGAATACTAGGGTTAGTTGTACTTAATCATTTATGTTGCATTGGTCTGTTTTTTTGCTGTTCACCCTTTTAATTAAGAAAAGCTTTGTATCGCACTGCTAGGCTCTCGCTTAAATTCAAGAAAAAACATAAAATATTTTTGCAAAACATGATGGAGGAGCTCATCCAACAGTGGGATGAAGATCCTTCTCCAACCATTTATCCAAGGTATATCAACTAAACAAGGCATTGGCTCTCCTGCTTTCTCTGAGTCCACTTGTCAAATCTTGAGTGGGTCGCCTTTGATTAGGCCGGGGATTGAGACCTCGACGGCGAGGGTGAGGAGGGCAGCGAGGGGTGTGGAAGCGAGAGCACCGGCTCCATGCACAGGAGCGCGGGGAAGATGACAGGGCCAACGGGCAGGCGGACGACCCCCTTGGAGGCGGCACGGCCCGTGCGCGCGTGATGGGGTAAGAGGAGGGAGGGAGGGGATGCGGGTGTGCGCGACGGCGACAGACGACCGGTGAGGCCACAAGCGCTACCGTGAGGCCCCAAGGGAGAAAATCGTCAGCGTCGAGATCCCGGAGCTGTATGAGGAGAGGGGCGCGAGCAGCCTGGCCCACATTGAAGTGGTTAGAAGAAAATACCACATCTTGTGTAATGTTTGCGCCAAAACCACGAATTTGCCCTGTTAAGTGTGTTTATAACAGATGGGGCCCATTTTCTGCCTATGTGGCTACACGAGCCGTCTTGCCTGCCGTTAGAAGGTGTTCGATGACGCCGCCCAGACCAAGTACATTTACCCTCCCGCTCCCGCCACATCAGCATTTTCCCCTTCCCGCTCCCTTCCCTCTCTTAGGCCAACTCCAACGAGTGACCACAAATGGTCTGGCGCATCCGTTTGGGGGCAAACAGACAAAACAAGCCGCCCAACGCGCGGGAGCTAATGGACCATCTTCCTTTTTCATCCGCTTTCGACCCATTCTCAGCCCAAAGTTGGGCCGCATTTGTGGCCGAACAGACACGTGCGGATGGCGTGTGGCACGTGCCCATGTCCTCCCCTAGCCCGCCCATCGGGGACACATGCACCCCTTTTTCTATTCCCCTTCCCCTCTCCAGCCACACCCCCACCCACCCCACCCCACCCTAGTCGCTGCCACCGCCGCCATTTTTCTTGGTCGTACGCTGTCTAGCACAGTCGCGAAGCCCTAGCCCCTCCCCGTTCGCAGCCCTCATTGACTCGACGCCCGGAGCTGTCCAACCCCGGTTGCCTGATTTTAGCGCATCCGATGGCCGGATTCGGAGCGAATCGGGTCGGATTTGAGCTCACCACGGCTACCAGAGGCCACACCCTGCCATGGACTGGCTGGGTACCGAGCCGCAAAGCCCCGACAAAGGCCCCCAGGCTGCATGCAGGTACCGACTCCACCTCTAGCCATTCAGATCGAACCCGTCGCCTGTTCACCGACAAATACACGAATGGTCGTCGTCTGGGCTTGGCGCTGGCCCAAAGGCTCGTTGGCGCACCGTTGCCGCTCATAAAGTGCGACAACTATCCGTGGAAGGTCTTGCGCCGCGTGTCTACAACGCTGGAACATCCCAGATGGTTGTTCGTCAAGTGCGCAAATGATGGGGTATGTGCTAGTTTAGCTTCGGTTGTGCTTTCAGGTTTGGCTCGTTTTGCTTACACTCATATATGTAGTGTGTAGGATGGATGCAACTTTTGGTATTGGGGAGAAGAATACATCGATCTATTAATAGAGCCCAATTTAATAGATGTTTGTGCACTTGTTGCTAGAATGGAGGCTAGAGATGAGACTATATGCAAAGAAGAAGCAATGTCTACTTCTTTAGACTCGAAGAAGAAAGAAGCATGCAAGATCGAGCCTCCGCAAATCAACAATGAATGCATCGAGAAGGCACTAATCCAGTTTACGGGAGTAGTTATGGAAGTTGGATATCTTCTAAAATGTCTTTTGTGGTTCTTGTTTTGTTTGGTCTCGCTATTCTAGTCAAGATTTGGTGATGTGCTCCAATGTATCAAAAATCAATGATGAAAATAAAGATATGTATTGCAAAAAAATGTATGCGGATGAGATGCGGCTGAAATGCGGCTGCGCGTTGGGCGCACGGCCGTCGCATCCAGAAATCCGGGCGGACATGGCCCACCCCAAAAGGATGGAACGGGTGTCCGTTTGGGGTCACGCGTTGGAATTGGCCTTAGTCCAGAGATGGCGACTTCGGCAAAACCAGGTGGTGGCGGCGCCAGCTCGGCGGTGACGTGGGCGACATGGATCCAAAGCCTGGAAAGCTTTGCGGGAGCTCGAACCTAGCAAACCGACAAAGATAGTGTTGCCGCAGTATTCAGTCAAATACGCAGCGGCGAGAGCGTTTGCCGCGGTGGTGAAGGCCATCTGACGGGAAGCCACCACCTCGCATCATCTTTCGGTGGTGTATAGTGAGATTTCTTCCCCCTTCCCCTCTCCCCTCTCTACTACTTTGACTAGGGTTAGGGCTAGGGTTACTGTTACTATTGTAGTAGAGAAATTAGGTGTTGTTCAATGCTATGATGTGCTAATTGTTCAATTTGATTAATATTTGTGTGTGATTTAGTTCAAATTAGGTGTTGTTGAACCCTATGATTAGTGTACTATTTGTCAAATTAGGTGTTGTTGAATGCTAAGGTTAGTTATACTGTTTGTCAAACTAGGTACGGTGTTGTTGAACCCTACGGTTAGTGTACTGTTTGTCAAATTAGGCGATGTTGAATGCTAGGGGTTAGTTATACTTAATCATTTATGTTGCGTTGATCTATTTTTGTTGTTGGTCACCTTTTTAATTAACCAAAGCTTTGTATCACACTGCTATGCTTTGTTTCATTTGTTTTATACAGTTTTAATTAAGCACTTACATTGCACTGTTATGTTGTTTTCATTATTGGCAGTCTAGATGGTGAGGTTTGGGAATTGAGAATGCATTTTCATGACAGAGATAATCTTGAGAGAACTATGGCATTGTTAAACATCACATTTTACAACCTAGTAGCACCGATAGAGACCGAAAGATACAGTTTGAGAGTTTACATGTATTATGTTAGGGATCTGATGACCCACAAGTATATGGGATCAATTGTAGGCGTTTCGATAAGTAAGAGTGTCGAACCCAACAAGGAGCAGAAGGAAAAGACAAGTGGTTTTCAGCAAGGTTATGTTTGCAAGTGCTGAAATTGTAAGTAACAGAGTACTTTGGAGGGTATCAAGATAATTTGTAACGAGCAAGTAACAGTAGTAGTAACAAAAGTACAGCAAGGTAGCCCAATCCTTTTGAGGCAAAGGACAAGCCAAAACAGTCTCTTATGATAAGCAAAGTGTTCTTGAGGGTACACGGGAATTTCATCTAGTCACTTTCATCATGTTGGCTCGATTCGTGTTCGCTACTTTGATAATTTGGTATGTGGGTGGACCGGTGCTTAGGTGTTGCTCTTACTTGAATAAGCCTCCTACTTATGAGTAACCCCCTTCAAGCATCCACAACTACGAGAAAAGTATTAAGAATAAATTCTAACCATATCATTAAACTTTTGGATCCAATCGGTCCCTTACGGAATAACGCATAAACTAGGGTCCTTTTGGATCCAATCGGTCCCTTTTGGATCCAATCTCGCAACCCATCATCTAATAACCACTCCACAATGCATTCCCTTAGGAACAAATATGGTGAAGTGTCATGTACTCGACGTTCACATGAGACCACTAAGGGAATCACAACATACATATCATAAAAATATCAAACACATATCAAGTTCACATGATTACTTGCAACATGATTTCTCCCATGACCCCACGAACAAAAGTAACTAATCACAAATGATAATCATGCTCAAGATCAGAGGGGTATTAAATAGCATAATGGATCCGAACATATAATCTTCCACCAAATAAACCATATAGTAGTCAACTACAAGATGTAATCAACACTACTAGTCACCCACAAGCACCAATCTATAGTTCCGATACAAAGATTGAACACAAGAGATGAACTAGGGTTTAAGAGGAGATGGTGTTGTTGAAGATGTTGATGGAGATTTCCCTCCCCTAGATGGGAGAGTTGTTGGTGATGATGATGACAATGATTTCCCCCTCCGGGAGGGAAGTTCCCCCGGCGGAATCGCTTCGCCGGATGATACGTCTCCAACGTATCTATAATTTATGAAGCATTCATGCTATATTACTATGTGTTTTGAATGATTATGGGCTTTATTTTTCACTTTTATATTATTTTTGGGACTAACCTATTAACCGGAGGCCCAGCCCATATTTGCTGTTTTATGTCTATTTCAGTGTTTCGAGGAAAAGGAATATCAGACGGAGTCAAAACGGAACGAAATCAACTGGGGAAGTTATTTTTGGAAGGAAAGCCACCCGATGGACTTGGAGTGCACGTTAGGAGATACGGGAGGTGCTCACGAGGGTGGGGGGCGCCCCTCCTGGGCGCACCCCCTACCTCGTGGGGCCCCCGTAGCTCCTCCGACGTACCCCCTGCACCCATATATACTCTTGTACCCTAAAACTTCCAGAACAGAACCTAGATCGAGAGTTCCACCGCTGCAAGCCTCCAGAGCCACGAAAAACCAATCGGGACCCTGTTCCGGCACCCTGCCGGAGGGGGTATCCCATCACCGGAGGCCATCTTCATCATCCCGGTGCTATCCATGACAAGGAGGGAGTAGTTCACCCTCGGGGCTGAGGGTATGTATGAGTAGCTATGTGTTTGATCTCTCTCTCTCTCTCTCTCTCGTGTTCCCTCTATGGCACGATCTTGATGTATCCCGAGCTTTGCTATTGTAGTTGGATCTTATGATGTTTCTCCCCCTCTACTCTCTTGTGATGAATTGAGTTTCCCCTTTGAAGTTATCTTATCGGATTGAGTCTTTATGAGAACACTTGATGTATGTCTTGCCGTGATTATCTGTGGTGACAATGGGATATCATGTGCCACTTGATGTTTGTTTTGGTGATCAACTTGCGGGTTTCGTGACATTGGGAACCTATGCATAGGGGTTGGCACACGTTCTTGACTCTCCGGTAGTAGCTTTGGGGCACTCTTTGAAGTACTTTTATGTTGGTTGAATGAATCTGAGATTGTGTGACGCATATCGTATAATCATGCCCACGGATACTTGATGTGATAATGGAGTATCTGATGAGGACATGACTACCTTGGATATGACCAAAAATATTGCATATATGCATATTTGTCAGGTGATTTCTAGTGCAAACTATTCAATAATCTATTTATGTTATCCAGAACAAAAATACTTCACACACTTTTGTGTTTTGTCTAATTGCAGGTGTATGGGACATTTGTACAATCCACATATGAAGATAAGGAAGAAAGAGATGTTTGTTTGCTGTCCAAAAAGTTCTCTCACGTCACTTTTGGCCCAAGAGAAGATAGAGTCCAAGTCTCTCACGTTCTGGATTCAGATTCGGACTGTACAGACATACCTGACTCAAAACGCACATAAGTGTTTCATACGGACTCCGAATTGGGTGATTCTTTTTTTGTTGGAAACTAGATTTCGTGCACTTTCCAACCCAATTGGAATCACCTTCAAATTCGTCCGGAGCGTTGAGTTGTGGACGAAACAATCTGATGCTGCAGCAGAATCCGAGTCAAACTACAAGTCCAAAGGTGTTACATCACCTCCACTTGGGCCCATTGGCCTTGTACGACCTAGATTTAGTTTTAGGCTGCCTTGGGACGTCCTCCCACCTCCTTGGCCGCCACCCCTTGCTCCTATATAAGTAGATCCATCTAGTAACTTTTCCTTGGGATTTGTTTAGTTAAAAGTTAGCCATTGCAACTTCGTGTGCTTCGTTTGTGTCCAACGACCAGACCAAGACCACTTTTCGGATCCCCACCATTATCAATATTTCATACATATTCGCGATATTCAGATTGCTTTTATCATATTCTTGCTTGTTCTTCGATTGCTTGCAGGAATAGATCTTCGTGGTCAGGTTGATCGTGCTCCGGCGTGGTCAATAACCTCTCGGAGTTGGTTTAGCGATTGCTAAGGCACAACGTCGTTGCACGTTTGTAGTCGGATCGTCAAAGTCGTCTCCACCAAATCGATAGTTATCATCTCATCGAAAGATCGGGACACCCCCGTCTCTATCAAGTGGTATCAGTTTTCAGGTTGCTCGGTGAGAATTTCCAGTTTTTCCTAGATTAGATTTTTTTCTTACCTATTGTCCAAGAAAAAGCCACAAAAAAAAGTTAGATCTGTTCATCCTTTATCCAAGCCAGTCTGAGCCTTTGCAATTTTTTATTCATTGCTTGCATAGTTGAATTATCGGTTGCATCGTCGTGTCAGTTGCTGGTCTTAGTGTCTAGTTCCTTTAGAGTTTCGAGTTCTGTTCACATTAGTCACGCCGCCGCTGCATCATTATCCCTTCCGCCGTCCATCATCCCATCTATTAATTTCCACCATGTGCTACACACTGTTCATTGTCATAATCATAGTTGAGGTCATTCACATCTTCGCCTGATCCAATCTGCATCTTATCTAGTTTGTCTTGGAAAGAGGGAGAAAAAAAAGAGAGAAAAAAAAGAGAAAAAAGGAAAGAAAAAAAAGAAAAAGAGAGAGAAGAAAAAGAAAAAAAGCGTGAGAAAAAAAAGGAGAAAAAAAATCGAATCTATCTAGAATCAATCTCGTACCTGAATTCGGATTGGAATCTGTTTTGGGCACTGTTCAGTAAAACAGGTGTATCTTCCTCATACGAAGTCCGTTTTGGCTCCGTGAGTACTCAAATCGAAGCTAGAGACGAGCCGCATCTAAATAGTTGCAGAAGCTAGTTCAATATTTGACACCTCAAAATCGGCTTCTAAATAGGTCTTTTTGCCCTCTGAAGTTCGTGAACACAGCTTGTTCCAATTTTTCAGGCCAGTTTTAGAATTCTTTGACTCCTCATATCAACTCGGAATTGAGTGATTCCTTGCATTGGAAAGCTTGAGTTAGTAGCATTCTTTGCAAGAATTTACCAGAAAATTGGCTCAAACTTTTTAAGAGGAAAGTTGGAGAGAGAGTTGTTGTATATCCTGCTTGGCAGTTGTTTTTCATCATTATCTTCACTTATATCTTGCTGTCAAGAGCTACTTAATATCCTTCATTGATGCTAGTTGTGCTACGCCGTGACCTCATTAGTGTTCTAGGCTCGCGTCTCTAGTCCGGTCTAGCCTAGGACCAGCACAGTACCGTCGTTGAGCGTTTATTCAACATTGCATCTTTGAATTGATTATTGCTAATCTTTTGCTACCATATATAGCCAACCCAGCTCCACATATTTCTACACCGTGTATACGTACGCTCCCCTGGCAATCGCTTTACTCAATATTCGGAGTTACTTGACACCGCTGGTTGCCGATCACCGCCTGCTGCATGGTAAGAACTTGTAAGACATTGATATTTGCTTTACTGTGAGCGTTTTACCACCACATCCTAGTAGTTATAGGAACATTATTTTTGGGTTTTGTTTCTTGTTCTACTAATCATGACAGGATCCAGAGTCAATTCATGGGCTTTGTCGATCGCGGGAGACGTGCCACCACCTTTGCAAATACCACAACCGTCACGAGAGGTGCACAAACATCCAAATGCACATGATCAGGTTAATGTATCTATACCACCATTTAATGGCCGTTTTAAACCTGCTTTATATATTGAATGGGAGTTCGACATAAAAAATATATTTGCTTCCCATAATTTCGATGAACATAAAAAGGTTAAGGTTGCGGTTGGTTCTTTCACTGGTTATGCTTTGGTTTGGTGGAGTGAATATTGTCGGTTACACCCTGATTATATACCTACTACTTGGGATGATTTGAAACTTGCCATGCGACATACTTTCGTCCCTGCTTATTATACTCGTGACATGATTAAGAAGTTGCAACACTTAAAACAAGGTAGTGAAACTGTAACAAAATATTATGATGATTTACAAACTACCTTGTTGCATTCCTCTTTAGAAGAAAGTGAAGATGATTTTATGGATAGATTTTGGGGAGGATTAAACCGTGATATTCAAGAGATACTAATTCATGAAGAGTGTTATCCTATGGACCATTTGTTTCATCTTGCTTGCAAAGCTGAACAGGAAATAAAACGACGTGTTGGCCACGAGGAGAACAAGCGCACGGTGCACATTCCAAGAGTTGATATGATTGTTCCTTCAACTACTAGGCATACTATGACAACCACATCCGTTGTTGTCAGGACTACATCACCTCCACCATGTGACACATCGCCCCCGAGAGTGGCTACATCATCTGAGTTGATCATAAGAGGTAATGACAAAGGTACTGATCTTCCATCTCTACATGAGAATGATGAATGCCTTGTCAATTTGAATGCACCATCTGATGAGCTACCCACTACTTTGATCACACCACCTATTTTAGAGGACTACGTTGATAATTTGACTTTGCCATGTGATCAAACAACTGAAATACCAACAATTTTGAGTGCACCCATTGAATTAACTATTGATGCAAAAGAACCAATGTTTAATCATTTTGATATGACCTCTAATCTTGGTGATGATTCTGTGTTGAATGACTTATTGCATGTTTGCTTATTTAAGCATGTTGTAGCATGTAAATTTGATGCAAGTAAGGTTTATTCACCAATGTTGGGATGGTTTAATGATGAACATTGTCAATCTTTTGAAATGAATAAGAGCTTCACTTATATGTGCAAACTGAGTTGCAATATTTTCATGCCTTCTACTTCTTGTGCTAATTTTTTGGCTTTAGATTTTATGAACTATGCAAGTTACTCATCTATTCATGTGTCATATATGCAAAAATCAAGGGAAGTAAAAATGGATGACATATACATATACAACATGTACACCTTGTCTCTTTTGTTAGCCACATTTCAGATTAAGCAACGCCGAGGACGGCTTTATTTTCAAGAAGGGGAGGATGATGAGGACATGACTACCTTGGATATGACCAAAAATATTGCATATATGCATATTTGTCAGGTGATTTCTAGTGCAAACTATTCAATAATCTATTTATGTTATCCAGAACAAAAATACTTCACACACTTTTGTGTTTTGTCTAATTGCAGGTGTATGGGACATTTGTACAATCCACATATGAAGATAAGGAAGAAAGAGATGTTTATTTGCTGTCCAAAAAGTTCTCTCACGTCACTTTTGGCCCAAGAGAAGATAGAGTCCAAGTCTCTCACGTTCTGGATTCAGATTCGGACTGCACAGACATACCTGACTCAAAACGCACACAAGTTTTTCATACGGACTCCGAATTGGGTGATTCTTTTTTTGTTGGAAACTAGATTTCGTGCACTTTCCAACCCAATTGGAATCACCTTCAAATTCGTCCGGAGCGTTGAGTTGTGGACGAAACAATCTGATGCTGCAGCAGAATCCGAGTCAAACTACAAGTCCAAAGGTGTTACATCACCTCCACTTGGGCCCATTGGCCTTGTACGACCTAGATTTAGTTTTAGGCTGCCTTGGGACGTCCTCCCACCTCCTTGGCCGCCACCCCTTGCTCCTATATAAGTAGATCCATCTAGTAGCTTTTCCTTGGGATTTGTTTAGTTAAAAGTTAGCCATTGCAACTTCGTGTACTTCGTTTGTGTCCAACGACCAGACCAAGACCGCTTTCGGATCCCCACCATTATCAATACTTCATACATATTCGCAATATTCAGATTGCTTTTATCATATTCTTGCTTGTTCTTCGATTGCTTGCAGGAATAGACCTTCGTGGTCAGGTTGATCGTGCTCCGGCGTGGTCAATAACCTCTCGGAGTTGGTTTAGCGATTGCTAAGGCACAACGTCGTTGCACGTTTGTAGTCGGATCGTCAAAGTCGTCTCCACCAAATCGATAGTTATCATCTCATCGAAAGATCGGGACACCCCCGCCTCTATCAAGTGGTATCAGTTTTCAGGTTGCTCGGTGAGAATTTCCAGTTTTTCCTAGATTAGATTTTTTTCTTACCTATTGTCCAAGAAAAAGCCACAAAAAAAAGTTAGATCTGTTCATCCTTTATCCAAGCCAGTCTGAGCCTTTGCAATTTTTTATTCATTGCTTGCATAGTTGAATTATCGGTTGCATCGTCGTGTCAGTTGCTGGTCTTAGTGTCTAGTTCCTTTAGAGTTTCGAGTTCTGTTCACATTAGTCACGCCGCCGCTGCATCATTATCCCTTCCGCCGTCCATCATCCCATCTATTAATTTCCACCATGTGCTACACACTGTTCATTGTCATAATCATAGTTGAGGTCATTCACATCTTCGCCTGATCCAATCTGCATCTTATCTAGTTTGTCTTGGAAAGAGGGAGAAAAAAAAGAGAGAAAAAAAAGAGAAAAAAGGAAAGAAAAAAAAAAGAAAAAGAGAGAGAAGAAAAAGAAAAAAAGCGTGAGAAAAAAAAGGAGAAAAAAAATCGAATCTATCTAGAATCAATCTCGTACCTGAATTCGGATTGGAATCTGTTTTGGGCACTGTTCAGTAAAACAGGTGTATCTTCCTCATACGAAGTCCGTTTTGGCTCCGTGAGTACTCAAATCGAAGCTAGAGACGAGCCGCATCTAAATAGTTGCAGAAGCTAGTTCAATATTTGACACCTCAAAATCGGCTTCTAAATAGGTCTTTTTGCCCTCTGAAGTTCGTGAACACAGCTTGTTCCAATTTTTCAGGCCAGTTTTAGAATTCTTTGACTCCTCATATCAATTCGGAATTGAGTGATTCCTTTTGCATTGGAAAGCTTGAGTTAGTAGCATTCTTTGCAAGAATTTACCAGAAAATTGGCTCAAACTTTTTAAGAGGAAAGTTGGAGAGAGAGTTGTTGTATATCCTGCTTGGCAGTTGTTTTTCATCATTATCTTCACTTATATCTTGCTGTCAAGAGCTACTTAATATCCTTCATTGATGCTAGTTGTGCTACGCCGTGACCTCATTAGTGTTCTAGGCTCGCGTCTCTAGTCCGGTCTAGCCTAGGACCAGCACAGTACCGTCGTTGAGCGTTTATTCAACATTGCATCTTTGAATTGATTATTGCTAATCTTTTGCTACCATATATAGCCAACCCAGCTCCACATATTTCTACACCGTGTATACGTACGCTCCCCTGGCAATCGCTTTACTCAATATTCGGAGTTACTTGACAGCGCTGGTTGCCGATCACCGCCTGCTGCATGGTAAGAACTTGTAAGACATTGATATTTGCTTTACTGTGAGCGTTTTACCACCACATCTTAGTAGTTATAGGAACATTATTTTTGGGTTTTGTTTCTTGTTCTACTAATCATGACAGGATCCAGAGTCAATTCATGGGCTTTGTCGATCGCGGGAGACGTGCCACCACCTTTGCAAATACCACAACCGTCACGAGAGGTGCACAAACATCCAAATGCACATGATCAGGTTAATGTATCTATACCACCATTTAATGGCCGTTTTAAACCTGCTTTATATATTGAATGGGAGTTCGACATAAAAAATATATTTGCTTCCCATAATTTCGATGAACATAAAAAGGTTAAGGTTGCGGTTGGTTCTTTCACTGGCTATGCTTTGGTTTGGTGGAGTGAATATTGTCGGTTACACCCTGATTATATACCTACTACTTGGGATGATTTGAAACTTGCCATGCGACATACTTTCGTCCCTGCTTATTATACTCGTGACATGATTAAGAAGTTGCAACACTTAAAACAAGGTAGTGAAACTGTAACAAAATATTATGATGATTTACAAACTACCTTGTTGCATTCCTCTTTAGAAGAAAGTGAAGATGATTTTATGGATAGATTTTGGGGAGGATTAAACCGTGATATTCAAGAGATACTAATTCATGAAGAGTGTTATCCTATGGACCATTTGTTTCATCTTGCTTGCAAAGCTGAACAGGAAATAAAACGACGTGTTGGCCACGAGGAGAACAAGCGCACGGTGCACATTCCAAGAGTTGATATGATTGTTCCTTCAACTACTAGGCATACTATGACAACCACATCCGTTGTTGTCAGGACTACATCACCTCCACCATGTGACACATCGCCCCCGAGAGTGGCTACATCATCTGAGTTGATCATAAGAGGTAATGACAAAGGTACTGATCTTCCATCTCTACATGAGAATGATGAATGCCTTGTCAATTTGAATGCACCATCTGATGAGCTACCCACTACTTTGATCACACCACCTATTTTAGAGGACTACGTTGATAATTTGACTTTGCCATGTGATCAAACAACTGAAATACCAACAATTTTGAGTGCACCCATTGAATTAACTATTGATGCAAAAGAACCAATGTTTAATCATTTTGATATGACCTCTAATCTTGGTGATGATTCTGTGTTGAATGACTTATTGCATGTTTGCTTATTTAAGCATGTTGTAGCATGTAAATTTGATGCAAGTAAGGTTTATTCACCAATGTTGGGATGGTTTAATGATGAACATTGTCAATCTTTTGAAATGAATAAGAGCTTCACTTATATGTGCAAACTGAGTTGCAATATTTTCATGCCTTCTACTTCTTGTGCTAATTTTTTGGCTTTAGATTTTATGAACTATGCAAGTTACTCATCTATTCATGTGTCATATATGCAAAAATCAAGGGAAGTAAAAATGGATGACATATACATATACAGCATGTACACCTTGTCTCTTTTGTTAGCCACATTTCAGATTAAGCAACGCCGAGGACGGCTTTATTTTCAAGAAGGGGAGGATGATGAGGACATGAATACCTTGGATATGACCAAAAATATTGCATATATGCATATTTGTCAGGTGATTTCTAGTGCAAACTATTCAATAATCTATTTATGTTATCCAGAATAAAAATACTTCACACACTTTTGTGTTTTGTCTAATTGCAGGTGTATGGGACGTTTGTACAATCCACATATAAAGATAAGGAAGAAAGAGATGTTTATTTGCTGTCCAAAAAGTTCTCTCACGTCACTTTTGGCCCAAGAGAAGATAGAGTCCAAGTCTCTCACGTTCTGGATTCAGATTCGGACTGCACAGACATACCTGACTCAAAACGCACACAAGTTTTTCATACGGACTCCGAATTGGGTGATTCTTTTTTTGTTGGAAACTAGATTTCGTGCACTTTCCAACCCAATTGGAATCACCTTCAAATTCGTCCGGAGCGTTGAGTTGTGGACGAAACAATCTGATGCTGCAGCAGAATCCGAGTCAAACTATAAGTCCAAAGGTGTTACATCACCTCCACTTGGGCCCATTGGCCTTGTACGACCTAGATTTAGTTTTAGGCTGCCTTGGGACGTCCTCCCACCTCCTTGGCCGCCACCCCTTGCTCCTATATAAGTAGATCCATCTAGTAACTTTTCCTTGGGATATGTTTAGTTAAAAGTTAGCCATTGCAACTTCGTGTGCTTCGTTTGTGTCCAACGACCAGACCAAGACCACTTTTCGGATCCCCACCATTATAAATATTTCATACATATTCGCGATATTCAGATTGCTTTTATCATATTCTTGCTTGTTCTTCGATTGCTTGCAGGAATAGACCTTCGTGGTCAGGTTGATCGTGCTCCGGCGTGGTCAATAACCTCTCGGAGTTGGTTTAGCGATTGCTAAGGCACAACGTCGTTGCACGTTTGTAGTCGGATCGTCAAAGTCATCTCCACCAAATCGATAGTTATCATCTCATCGAAAGATCGGGACACCCCGTCTCTATCAGTATCTATGTGACATTAGGGTTTTGGTTGATTTGTGTCTTAAGGTGTTATTCTAGTACGAACTCTTTTATAGATCGATCTGAAGAATAACTTTGAGGTGGTTTCGTACCCTACCATAATCTCTATGTTTGTTCTTCGCTATTAGTGGCTTTGGAGTGACTCTTTGTTGCATGTTGAGGGCTTGTTATATGATGTATCTATGTTATTATTGTTGAGAGAACTTGCACTAGTGAAAGTATGAACCCTAGGCCTTGTTTCCTATCATTGCAATACCGTTTACGCTCATTTTTATCGCTCGCTACCTTGCTGTTTTTATTATTTCAGATTAAAAAAACCTATATCTACAATATATTTTGCACTTGCATCACCATCTCTTCGCCGAACTAGTGCACCTATACAATTTACCATTGTATTGGGTGTGTTGGGGACACAAGAGACTCTTTGTTATTTGGTTGCAGGGTTGTTTGAGAGAGACCATCTTCATCCTACGCCTCCTATGGATTGATAAACCTTAGGTCATCCACTTGAGGGAAATTTGCTACTGTCCAACAAACCTGTGCACTTGTAGGCCCAACAACGTCTACAAGAAGAAGGTTGTGTAGTAGACATCAAGCTCTTTTCTGGCGCCGTTGCTGGGGAGGCTAGCGCTTGAAGGTATATCTTTAGATCTTTCAATTGAATCTTTTTGTTTCTTGTTTTATCACTAGTTTAGTTTATAAAGAAAACTACAAAAAAATGGAATTGAGTTTGTCTCATACGCTTCGTCTTTTTAATATCTTTCGTGAGTATGATGGAAAGGAAAATTGCGCTCAAGTGCTAGAAGAAGAACTACATAGAATACTTGGCATAAAATATGTGAATGATGAGCATGATTGCAATTTTGTTAGTACGAATTCTTTGAATATCCATGATGCTAATGATGATTGCACTAGTTATGATGAAAATGTCTCCTATAAGCATGTTGATTTTTGTGGAGTAGATTGGATTTGCACGGACACACCAAATAGGGAAGATAGATATTGCAAGAGGCATAAGTACTTAGAAACTAAATTGTTGCAAGAAGAGCTAGATGAATGTGCTGAAAGATTCAATATTTTTCGCGCTCCTTGTGAACTTTGCAATGAACATGGTCATTTAAAGCTCCAATGCTATTTGTTTCATGATCAAGTCGTGTCCAAATATTGTGATAATTTGATTACCCTTGAGCATCATAAAGAGCTTATCCTTCTTTTGGGTTATGAAGAAATGAAACGTATAACTGAGGGTATTCCAAAATTTAATCTTGATAAAATTCTTGATTTTGATCTAGAGAAAATTTATATGTATTGTGCGGAGAATTGCATTGGAAATCCTTATATTGCCAATTACCTAAAGAAAAGAAAGCAAATGGAAGATGATGAGAATACTAATGAAAGGTAAGAGGCTTCCCAATCTACTCCTATTATTTCTTATGATGAATCAGGTAACAAGGAGGAGCTTTCTATTCAGCCAATCTCACCAATAAGTAGCTCAAAGAGGAAGGTTGAACCTACACATAATGTGAAGAAGAAAAATAAAAGAAGGAGAAACAAAGGTAGAAAGGTATCCCTCCCAAGTGATGTTGCTCCTACTACTCATTGTGATGATGATAATTGCTATACTATTGGTGCTATCAATATTTTTAATGATGAGAGTGATTATGCTTATGATATGAAAGGGCCCAAGCTTGGGGAAGCTATGTTTGATTGGGATGAAATATTTGAGAATATATTTGCTGGAATTAATGTTTGTCCCAAGCTTGGGGATGCTATGTTTAATGAAGATGATATTTTTAGCATCCCAAGTTTTGATATGCAAAGTTGTTATGATGATAGCATGCCTCCTACCTATGATGATTATATTGATGAAAGTGGGTTCGGAAGAGAGTCAAATTTAGGAAGTAGTGATCCCACTATTTTGGAGGATGTTGAATCTATTTGTGATGAATATGAAAGTGGATTTGGAAGAGTGTCAACTTTATTTAGTGATTCCACTATCTTGGGAGAGGTTTCAATCGATTATGATGAGAATGAAGTTGCTACTTATGATGATTATTGTGATGAAACATATGGTATAAAAAGTGTGATGATTATATTTACAAATCTTGTCATGCTGATGATTACCCTTTTTCTGAACATTACTCTTTTAATGTGGAAACACTTTTTAGTGTTCAAGTCTCTTATGATACTCCCACTATTCCGAATGAGAAGAATTTTGCTTATGTGGAGAGTAGTAAATTTTCCATGCTTGTAGATCATGAAAAGAATGCTTTAGGTGCTGGTTATATTGTTGAATTCATTCATGATGCTACTGAAAATTATTATGAGGGAGGAACATATGCTTGTAGGAGTTGCAATAATGCCAAGTTTCCTCTCTATGTGCTTAAAATCTTGAAGTTATGCTTGTGTTACCTTCCTATGCTAGTTGATTATTGTTCACATAAGTTGTTTTCTCACAAAATCCCTATGCATAGGAAGTGGTAGACTTAAATGTGCTAGTCATATGCTTCATGATGCTCCCGTCATGTTTCAATTCTTATCTTTTATGTGAGCATCATTGTCACCATCAATGCCTAGCTAAAAAGGCATTAAAGAAAAGCGCTTGCTGGGAGACAACCCAATATCTACCCTTAATGTTTTTGTGTGTCCACATGATTATGCTACTGTAGTAATCATGTTTTATAGCTTTTGTTTCAATAAAGTGCCAAGTAGAACCTTTGGGAAGACTTGGGTGAAGTTTATATGATCTTGTTGTAGAAAACAGAAACTTTTGCGCTCACGAGAATGGCTGCCATTTTTTACTGGAGAGTGATTTTAGGTTGATTATTTTTGCATATGATTAATAGACAAATTACTCAGGTCCAGAAATTTATTTCATAATTTTGTGGGGTTCCATAAGTATACGTTTGATACAGATTACTATAGACTGTTCTGTTTTTGACAGATTTTGTTTTCATTGTGTTGATTGCTTATTTTAATGCATCTATGGCTAGTATTAAGTGGTATGAACCATAGAGATGTTAGAATACAGTAGATATTACACCATTATGAATTTAGAATGAGTTCATTACAGTACCTAAGTGGTGGTTTTATTTTCTTATACTAACGGAGTTTACGAGTTTTGTTTGAGTTTTGTGTGGTTGAAGTTTTCAAGTCTTGGGTAAAGATTTGATGGATTATGGAATAGGGAGTGGAAAGAGCCTAAGCTTGGGGATTCCAAGGCACCCCAAGGTAATATTCAAGGACAACCAAGCAACTAAGCTTGGGGATGCCCCGGAAGGCATCCCCTCTTTCGTCTTCGTCTATCGGTAACTTTACTTGGAGCTATATTTTTATTCGCCACATGATATGTGTTTTTCTTGGAGCATCATTTTCTTTTGTTAGTTTTTGCTTGCTGTTAGTTATAATAATGTTTTGCATCTTTAGTTTCAAATAAAATTTCAAGGATAGCCTTTGACATGCTTATTTTGCTAGTTTGCATGTTGCTGTTTGAAAACAGAAAGTTTACCGCTGTTGCAAAAATTCCTCAGAAAAGCCAGAGAATGTTATAACGTTGAATCTTTTTGCATATTGAGCTATGATAAATTTATTACAGTGGGAGTTTTAGTTCATAATTTTTGGAGTCAGGGAAGTATTGTTACTCTTGCATTCTTTACAGACTGTACTGTTTTGGCAGATTGCTGTTATGGTTGCATTGTTTGCATATGTTTGCTTGTTTAATGATTCTATTTGAGGATAGGAGTATTAAATATGCAGAGAAATTTAGTATGCAATGTTGAATAATAATGTTAGTGATTTGTTACAGTAGAAGATGATATGGTTTTGCATTGGTTTATACTAACATATCTCACGAGTTCTTGTTGAGTTTGTTGTGAATGAAGCTTTTGATAAGAAATAGAAAAACCATGATATGAGAGGAATTAAGCAGACACAAAATCTCAAGCTTGGGGATGCCCAAGGCACCCCAAGATAATATTTCAAGAAGTCTCAAGCATCTAAGCTTGGGGATGCCCGGTAGGCATCCCACCTTTCTTCTTCAACAACTATCGGTTAGTACCGTTTGAGCCTAAGTTTTTGCTTCTTCACATGAGTTGTGCTATCCTTGCATTGTCATTTTATTTTGTTTTTCTTTCTGCTTGAATACAATACCAAGATCTGAAATTCTTTAATTAGAGAGAGTCCATGCATAGTTGCATAATTATTTTGCTACTCTTTGTTCTTCACTTATATCTTTTTGAGTAGTTTGTCGTTTACTCGTGTGCTTCACTTATATCCTATGAGTAAATTGTTGAATGATTTGAATGTCATAAATCTGAAATTATATATGCCTCATTTTCTTATCCCATGGGGAGTAATGACTTTACATCTAAGAAGTAGAGGTTGTAGATTTATTGACGGTTCGCAAGCATTGTATTAGTCATTTGAACAATTCATGAAAGAATATTGAAGGAAGAAAGATTTCACATATAAATATATTATCATAGACATCTTTTATAATTGTGAGCACTCATTAAGTATGACATGCTAAAGAGTTGATGTTGGACAAGGAGGACAACGTAATGGGTTATGTTTTCTCGCATCTCAGTTAAAGTATATTGTCATGGATCATTCAAACATGTTGAGCTTGCCTTTCTCCCCTTGCTAGCCTAAATATCTGTACTAAGCGGGAATACTGCTTGTGCATCCAATATCCTTAAACCCAGTTTTTGCCATGAGTGTCCACCATACCTACCTATATGCGGTATTTACCTACCGTTCCAAGTAAATTTGCATGTGCCAAACTCTAAACCTTCAAATTATAATCTGTTTTGTATGCCCGAATTGCTCATGTAGCAACTAGGGGCTGTCAGTGTCTTCCATGCTAGGTGGGTTATTCTCAAGAGGAGTGGACTCCGCTCCTCATTCACGAGAAAGTGGCGGTAACCGGGATGCCCAGTCCCATGATCCAAAAAGATCAAAGCAAATCAAAATAATTAAACAAAACTCCCCCAGGATTGTTGTTAGTTGGAGGCACTCATTGTTTCGAGCAAGCCATGGATTGATGCTTGTTGGTGGTTGGGGGAGTATAAACTTTTACCATTCTGCGTGGGAACCGCCTATAATGTATGTAGTATGGAAGATATTAGGAACTCTTGGTTGTTATGTTGACAATGAGATCATACCTCTCAAAATTATTTATCTCTATTTTAAAATCGAGCTCTGGCACCTCTGCAAATCCCTGTTTCCCTCTGCGAAGGGCCTATCTTTTACTTTATGCAAGAGTCAAGGTGATCTTCACCTTTCCCTTTTCCATTTTATCCTTTGGCAAGCATTTTGTGTTAGGGTGATCCTGATATATATATACCCAATTGGATGTACGTTAGCATGAACTATTATTGTTGACATCACCCAAAGGTGAATACGTTTGGAGGCAACATTATAAGCCCCAATCTTTCTCTGTGTCTTATTAAAACTTCATAACCACAAGTATTGCGTGAGTGTTAGCAATTGTAGAAGACCATATGATAGTTGAGTATGTGGAGTTTGCTATTTCTGAAAATAAGATGAATTGCAATTGTTTTGATGACTAAGAATGAAGTTTGCTAGTTTTCAAGAATGTTTACGGTCTATGCTTTGACATGTGAATTGCTTGTTATTAGTTCGTGAAAAGTTTTATCAGATGAACTACTATTATGACATATTATCATGCTAGAAAAGGTGATTGAAATTATCATTGATCAAACTTGTGCACCTCTAGCATTCACACTTCATAAATTCTTTCTTTATCATTTACCTACTCGAGGACGAGTAGGAATTAAGCTTGGGGATGCTGATACGTCTCCAACGTATCTATAATTTATGAAGCATTCATGATATATTACTATGTGTTTTGAATGATTATGGGCTTTATTTTCCAGTTTTATATTATTTTTGGGACTAACCTATTAGCCGGAGGCCCAGCCCAGATTTGTTGTTTTATGCCTATTTTAGTGTTTCGAGGAAAAGGAATATCACACGGAGTCAAAACGGAACGAAATCAACTGGAGAAGTTATTTTTGGAAGGAAAGCCACCCGATGGACTTAGAGTGCACGTCAGGAGATACGGTAGGTGCTCACGAGGGTGGGGGGCGCCCCTTGGGCACGCCCCCTTCCTCGTGGGGCCCCCGTAGCTCCTCCGACGTACCCCCTGCACCCATATATACTCTTGTACCCTAAAACTTCCAGAACAGAACCTAGATCAGAAGTTCCGCCGCCGCAAGCCTCCAGAGCCACAAAAAACCAATCGGGACCCTGTTCCGGCACGCTGCCGGAGGGGGGATCCCATCACCGGAGGCCATCTTCATCATCTCGGTGCTATCCATGACAAGGAGGGAGTAGTTCACCCTCGGGGCTGAGGGTATGTACCAGTAGCTATGTGTTTGAACTCTCTCTCTCGTGTTCTCTCTCGTGTTCCCTCTATGGCACGATCTTGATGTATCGCGAGCTTTTGTAGTTGGATCTTATGATGTTTCTCCCCCTCTACTCTCTTGTGATGAATTGAGTTTCCCCTTTGAAGTTATCTTATCAGATTGAGTCTTTATGAGAACACTTGATGTATGTCTTGCCGTGATTATCTGTGGTGACAATGGGATATCATGTGCCACTTGATGTATGTTTTGGTGATCAACTTGCGGGTTTCGTGACATTGGGAACCTATGCATAGGGGTTGGCACACGTTCTTCACTCTTCGGTAGTAGCTTTGGGGCACTCTTTGAAGTACTTTTATGTTGGTTGGATGAATCTGAGATTGTGTGACGCATATCGTATAATCATGCCCACGGATACTTGAGGTGACAATGGAGCATCTAGGTGACATAAGGGTTTTGGTTGATTTGTGTGTTAAGGTGTTATTCTAGTACGAACTCTTTTATAGATCGGTCCGAAAGAATAACTTTGAGGTGGTTTTGTACCCTACCATAATCTCTACGTTTGTTCTTCGCTATTAGTGGCTTTGGAGTGACTCTTTGTTGCATGTTGAGGGCTTGTTATATGATGTATCTATGTTATTATTGTTGAGAGAACTTGCACTAGTGAAAGTATGAACCCTAGGCCTTGTTTCCTATCATTGCAATACCGTTTATTCTCATTTTTATCGCTCGCTACCTTGCTGTTTTTATTATTTCAGATTACAAAAACCTATATCTACCATATATTTTGCACTTGCATCACCATCTCTTCACCGAACTAGTGCACCTATAGAATTTACCATTGTATTGGGTGTGTTGGGGACACAAGAGACTCTTTGTTATTTGGTTGCAGGGTTGTTTGAGAGAGACCATCATCATCCTACGCCTCCTACGGATTGATAAACCTTAGGTCATCCACTTGAGGGAAATTTGCTACTGTCCTAGAAACCTATGCACTTGCAGGCCCAACAACGTCTACAAGAAGAAGGTTGTGTAGTAGACATCACCGGAGAGCAAAAGTGCTCCTGCCCAAGTTCCGCCTCGAGACGGCGGCGCTTCGTCCCAAAATTACTCTCCTTATTTTTTCTAGGTCAAAATGACTTATGTACCAGAAGCGGGGCACCAGAGGTGGTCCGAGGTGAGCACAAACCACCAAGGCGCGCCTGGGCTCCCTAGCACGCCCAGGTGGGTTGTGCCCACCTGGTGGGCCCCCTCTGGTACTTATTTTCTCTAATAATTCTCATTTATTTCATAAAAAATCCTCGTGAAGTTTCAGCTCATTTGGAGTTGTGTAGAATAGGTAGCTTGACGTAGCTTTTTCAGGTCCAGATTTCCAGCTATCGGAATTCTCCCCCTTTGTGTGTACCTTGCATATTATGAGAGAAAAGGCATTAGAATTACTCCAAAAAGCATTATTATGCAATAAAACAACATAAATAACAGTAGGTAAACATGATGCAAAATGGACGTATCAACTCCCCCAAGCTTAGATCTTGCTTATCCTCAAGCGAAAACCAAAATCGAAAAACATGTCCACATGCTTAGAGAGAGAGAGGTGTCAATAGAAACAAAATACGGACATAGAAGCATGACGTAACTTATTATGACATCAACAAGCTTTAACATAAAACCTTTATCATAGAATTTTTATCATCGACTTCTCATGAACAAGTAACAATTCATCACAACATCGAAGTATAAAGTATAAACTATATTGGAAACCAACAAACTATGTTCTTAGTCAATTTTGCAACTACAATTCATCATCTTTTCAGGAAGGGTCACGTATTGGAGCCTTTAGGCAAGTCCACATACTCAACCATCATATAGTCTTGTATGATTGCTAACACTCACCACATACACATGAGCAAAATGTTTCAACCGGACACATAGAAAGATAGGGGCTTATAGTTTCGCCTCCCAACGTATTCACCTCAAAGGTGATGTCAACAAAAATAACTCATGCTACCCATATTCAACTGGATATATGTGCCTAGATCTTTCCTCACCACATGATGCTTGCCAAAGGAGAAAATAAAAAGGAATAGAGAGAACAACTTTGACTATTGCATGAAAGTAAATACATAAAAGTAAAAGATAGGCCCTTCGCAGAGGGAATCAGAGGTTTCCATGCGCTTTTTGTTTGCATGCTCAACCCTTTAGTGCAAGAGAACGTCACTTTATACTGCCCCTTATGATGGCAATCTTTATTATGCAGTCTGTCGCTTTTATTCTTCGCCATCACAAGTTCGTACAACGCTCAATTTTCTCTTACACTAAATGATCTAACACTTTTAGAAGCAATTTTTATTGCCTTATTGCACCGATGACAACATACTTGAAGGATCTTAGTCAATCCATAGGTAGGTATGGTGGACTCTCGAAACAAGATTTGGGTTTAAGGGTTTTTGGATGCACAAGTAGTATCTCTACTTGGTGCGGAATTTTTGGCTAGCAAAGGTAGGGGGCAAACACCACATGTTGAAGGATCTATGACAATATAGCTTCTATGTGAATATGACCAAACATAAATCATTATGTTGTCTTCCTTGTCCAACGTCAGCAGTTTTGGCATATAATCTTTTGATGGGTGCTCACAATCATAAAAGATTTCTAAGATAGTGTATTTGCATGTGAATCTTCTCTTCCCTTATTAATTCTTTCATGAGTTGCATCATTGACCAATGCTATGTTTGTCAATCTACAATAAAATTTTCTACTTATACTTTTCCTTATGTGATGTCATTACTTACCATAAGATTAGCATATGATCTTTTTTCATTTATTTCCTTTCTTTTTATTGAAACAAGAAAGTAAAAGAAGCAAAACTCGAACTAAACATTATTATATATATCACACACGATTACAAGGATAGATCACTAAGCAAACTCTCGAAAACAAAAGATCAAACTAAACTTTTATTCATCTAAAGAAAAAGATAACTATGGATCAAACTAAGAAAAGTAAAGGTAAAAGATAGTGGAGGTGATACGATACCGGGGCACCTCCCCCAAGCTTGGCGAAAGCCAAGGGGAGTGCCCATAACCGATACTCAATTTTCTTTTGGTGATGAAGAAGGAGGAGGTGGTGATGAAGTAGTGGCAATCCTGTCCTTCAGGATCAAGAGATTCTCCAATCTACGGATGATGCTCTGGAGGAAGGTGATGTGCTCTTGATGCAGAATATTTTCATGAGTGAGATTTTTTTTTGCACACGGACTGTTTCAATGATCCGAAAGGCTTAAATCTTAGTGGGGGTAAGATGAGCATAGTAAGGTTTAAGGATATCTTCTTCTTCCTCCTCGGCAGGCAGTGCTTGCTCGATCACCAGTGTTTGATCTCCGTTAGCCTCCTTGCCCTTGTCCTCCTTGGCGGCTCCAACGGGCTCTTCCCTCTTTAGCTCGATCTTCATCAACCAAGCATCCTCTTACACATTGTTAGAGGAAGAAGAAGACATGATGACTGGCTTAACAGATCTGACAGAAAACAACTAGAAAAGAGAACATGAGATTTCTCTGCGATACGGAGGTCAACAGGTTCGGGGGGTATATAAAGATTTTTTATCTTGGGAAACAAGCAAATGGAAGAAAAATGGAGTCCAGAAGGTACCCGAGATGGGCACAACCCACCTGGGCACGCTTGGCAAGCCAGGCGTGACCTGGTGTCTTGTGCCCACTAGGCTCACCTTCCTGATAGTTTTCTTATTTTCCTAATTTTCTAAATATTCCAAAACTGACAAAAAATATTTTTGCGGATTTTTCGGAGTCCCTTTACTTACCGTATCATGTACCTCCTTTTTTCACGATTCTGGAGTGTTCCAGAAGGTTTCTTTTATGTGTTATTCCGGTGTCATACTTTGGATAATATTGCTTTCAACATTAATGGGTGTACCTGAGATATAATGTTTTATTTGTTGCCCATTAACAACCTTCGGGTTAGTACCTTCGGCAATATTTATTTGGATAGCTCCAGATTGATAAACCTCCTCGATAACATAGTGTCCTTCCCATTTGGAGAGGCGTTTTCCTGCAAAGAATCTGAAACGAGAGTTGTACAAAACAAAATATTCTCCAACCTTGAACTCATGCTTTTGGACTATTTTATTGTAACATCCCAAAATTTCAATTTGGAATGTTATACATAGGTCATCATATGCATATCATATTTTAATTGCATTTTGGTTTGATCCTACAAATTCTAAGCAACTCAAGGACCCACAGAGAGAGTTGGGGATTTTGTTTATTTTCATATTTGAATTTTCTCAAATTTTAAAAGAGGATCATTTTGGTTTTAATGTTCTTCTCTCCGAATATTTCCAATATTAAAATAAAAGAGAGGAAATAAAATGACTTCTCCAAAGTAAAAGAAATATTGGAGGAAACATGTTAAAAACAAATAAATGATTTTATTTGGATTTTTATTGATATTTTATTTGAATTAGAAAAATATGCATTTTTTCAAAATAGCATTTTTAGACCAGAAAAATGTTCACTTTGTTCTAAATATTTTATTTAGATGGTGAAAATTATTTTTGGCATTTTAATTTTTTTTACAATTTATTAGGATTTTTTTTCTGTTCGGGCGAAATTATTATTTAAAAAAAACTGTTCGCAGACCGCACTGGGTCGTTGGCCCAGCCGACCCGTCTAGCGTCATCGCCCTCCCATGCCCGAGCTGGATTCCACCGGAGTGCGGGAGCCACACGCCGTGTTGCTGCCTTGGCCCTTCCGCCAAGCCGAGCCCCCCTCCTCCTTAAAAGCTGTCGCCGCCCCGCCACTTTCGCCACCGCCCCGCCCCGCAGCAGCAGCAGCAGAGCAGCGCTATCGCCGCAGCCACTCCGCCGCCGCCACGCCACTCCGTCGCCGCCGTGCCGCTCCACGCCGCCGCCGCAGCCACCCGTCGCCGCCCCGCACCGCCGCACCGTCGACTGCCGTCGCCGCCGCTGCGGGATCTCGCCGGAAGCCAACGCCGCCCCGGTCTTTTTCGGTTTAGGTAAAACCGTCGGTTTTTTAGAAAACCCTAGATCTGTTTTTTTAATTAGATCGGTTCGGTTTTTTGTCGGTTTATTTACTTAGTGGACGTTCGTCCGTTCGTTTGTTTTAACGAATGTCGTTCACCGGTTAGGTTCAGACAGCGAATGTTCGTTCGTTAGTCTGTTCATTTTATTTTTTTTCGAGGGTTTTGTCTACGATTATTTTGATCGCGATTTCTGCCTTGATCTTCAATCTAGTATATCTTTTTACCCGTTTATCCAAATTAGATGAAACTAGCGCCTAAATCTTCGTCTCGAAGGCCTCTTTCTAGTTAACCAACTTGAACATGATTTTGGTACTATGAAATTTGACTTTAGTCCAGATTAGTAAACGATCTTGTTTCGTTTGTATCTTGAGTTTCGTTGCTCCGTTTGAGTTGATTCTTTCTGCAAATCAAAGCTCTTCAATTGAACTTTCTGTTTGGATCTTCTTATTTGAGTTTTACCCGTGCATCTATGGTGGAGTGCTTATGTATGCTATTGTTTGTTTGCGATAGAATTCTCGGAGGACGAAGGGTGCTACTAAGAGTCTCTAGGGTTTGCAGATCGTCAGCAAGGCAAGTAACACTTTGATTATATCCCTTTATTACCCAGTTTTATGCATTAGTTACAACCCCCAAACACTGCATGATTAGGGTGTGTTTAACTTGTGGGCATCGGGAAGTAGATGATGAGGTAGAACCTATTGCCCTTTTATTATCAAACCTTTGGGAGTTACTTCTATGTTATGCTCAGGTTGCTATGCTATGCTTGTAGACGTGGATTGGTTGAGTGTATCCATGACAGATGTGAGAATTGTTAATTAATGGTTAACTTAAGGTGGCTACTTAAATTACACATCTAGGTGGATTGGTTGCGGGCACCTGGAGAATCCAGTGTTGTCCTAGGATATCTCGGAGTACCCGTGTGATCATCCTATGGAATGCCACCCAGGCTCAAAGGGATCATAAGAAACTTCCGTGTGCAGCCACAAGCTATTATGGGCTCTAGCATAGTTGAGTAGGTTGCATGACCTCTTTAAGTGATGGGCTAGCAGATGTAGGGGGAAGTAGGTGTAACTATCCATCCAGAGTAAAGAGTTAATGTTTCTAAAAGGCCGTGTCTCGGTCATCCGTTTCTCAAACACCAGGTAGTGCGAGAAATCTAACGGAGGAGATTGAGTCTTGTGGGGAAAAGTGCGCAAACCTCTGCAGAGTGTACAAACTAATCATGGTTAGCTGCGTCCCATGTTATGGACATCTTGAGTATCTGGTTCTTGGATTATCATGTTGATCTCATCACTCTAAATTAATTTGTTGGGTTAATTGATACATGTTTAATTGGGATTGAGTTGGGGGAACCTTATCAATGTTTAACAACCACCATGATAGTTAAATAAAATATATTCCTTTATTGTAGGGAAAAATTGGCTTTATGCAAAATATTAACCATAGAGCTTTCTACCAGCCATATATGCATGTAGTGATAGTTGTTATTCTGTTCATTGCTCTTTTGTGTTACATTGCTAGCATATTTCATGTGCTGACCCGTTTCAGGCTGCAACATATCATGTTGCAGACTTTTTAGACGAAGAGTAAGGTGCGCTAGGTCATTGTCGTTCACTCAGCTATGTCATTGGAGTTGATGGACTCGCTTTATCTTCCGAGCCTTCTGCAGTTATCTTATTTAGATGGCCTTAAGCCATATTATTGTAATAAGTTCTCTTTTGAGACGTTCGATGTAATAAGTGTGTGATTGAAACTCTGTTATAAATCCTCGAGTACTGTGCGTGTCAGCATTACCGATCCAGGGATGACACTGATGCACAGAGACTTGACCGTTTGAGGTCTAGTCGCTACATTTATCATGCCATATTTTAACTTTTTCTTTGAATAACTTTGCATTTTCATAAGCTTGGGCTATCCATTCATCTAATGAGCTGATATCAAATAACCTCTTTTCACCAGCAAGTTTGAAATCATAGTTGAGTTCTTTAATTGCCCAATATGCTTTATGTTCTAACTCAAGAGGCAAATGACAAGCTTTTCCATAAACCATTTTATAAGGAGACATACCCATAGGATTTTTATATGCTGTTCTATAAGTCCAAAGTGCATCATCTAGTTTCTTAGACCAATTCTTCCGGGACCTATTGAGAATCTTTTTTAAAATTAGTTTTATTTCTCTATTGCTAAGTTCAACTTGACCACTAGACTGAGGATGATAGGGTGATGCAATTCTATGATTAACATCATACTTGGCAAGCATTTCATGGAAAGCATCATGAATAAAGTGTGAACCACCATTAGTCATTAAATATCTAGGGACTCCAAACCTTGGGAAAATAACTTCCTTAAGCATTGCTACGTCTTGAGCTTGCGTTGGTTTTCCTTGAAGAGGAAAGGGTGATGCAGCACAATAGCGTAAGTATTTCCCTCAGTTTTTGAGAACCAAGGTATCAATCCAGTAGGAGGCCCCTCAAAAGTCCCATGCACCTACACAAACAAACAAAGAACTCGCAACCAACGCGATAAAGGGCTTGTCAATCCCTTCACAGCCACTTGCAAAAGTGAGATCTGATAGAGATAATAAGATAAATATATTTTTGGTATTTTATGATATAGATTGGAAAAGTAAGATGCAAAAGTAGATTGAAAGCTTAGATGATAAGAGATAGACCCGGGGGCCATAGGTTTCACTAGAGGCTTCTCTCAAGATAGCATAAGTATTACGGTGGGCGAACAAATTACTGTTGAGCAATTGATAGAAAAGCGAATAATTATGAGATTATCTAGGCATGATCATGTATATAGGCATCACGTCCGTGAGAAGTAGACCGACTCCTGCCTGCATCTACTACTATTACTCCACACATCGACCCCTATCCCGCATGCATCTAGAGTATTAAGTTCATAAGAACAGAGTAACACTTTAAGAAAGATGACATGATGTAGAGGGATAAACTCATGCAATATGATATAAACCCCATCTTTTTATCATTGATGTCAACAATACAATACGTGCCTTGCTGCCCCTGCTGTCACTGGGAAATGACACCGCAAGATTGAACCCAAAGCTAAGCACTTCTCCCATGGCAAGAAAGATCAATCTAGTAGGCCAAACCAAACTGATAATTCGAAGAGACTTGTAAAGATAACTCAATCATACATAAAAGAATTCAGAGAAGATTCAAATATTTCTCATAGATAAACTTGATCATAAACCCACAATTAATTGGATCTCGACAAACACACCGCAAAAAGAGTTACATTGAATAGATATCCACAAGAGAGGGGGAGAACATGGTATTGAGATCCAAAAAGAGATAAGAAGCCATCTAGCTAATAACTATGGACCCGAAGGTCTGTGGTAAACTACTCACAACTCATCGGAGAGGGCTTGGGGTTGATGTAGAGGCCCTCCATGGTGGATTCCCCCTCCGGCAGAACGCCGGCGACGGCTCCAAGATGGGATCCAGCGGTTATAGAAGGTTATGGTGGCGGAAATAGTTTTTCGGTGGCTCCCCTGATGGTTTCGGGGTATATGGGTATATATAGGAGGAAGAAGTACGTCAGTGGATGCCCGAGGGGCCCACGAGATAGGGGGCCGCGCCCAGTAGGGGGGCGCGCCCTCCACCCTTGTGGCCGCCTCGGGAGCTTCTTGACTTGCACTCCAAGTCCTCTGGATCACGTTTGTTCCACAAATCATGTTCCCGCAGGTTTCATTCTATTTGGACTCCGTTTGATATTCCTTTTCTTCGAAACACTGAAATAGGCAAAAAAACAACAATACGGGCTGGGCCTCATGTTAGTAGGTTAGTCCCAAAAATGATATAAAAGTGTAAAGTAAAGCCCATAAACATCCAAAACAGGTTATAATAGCATGGAACAATCAAAAATTATAGATACATTGGAGACGTATCAAGCATTTTAATAGAGGTGTTGTGATCAGCACTACTAGTTGGAATAGCTTCTACCCACTTAGTGACATAATCAACAGCAACCAAAATATGAGTATACCCATTAGAGGAAGGAAAAGGTCCCATAAAATCAAATCCCCAAACATCAAATGGTTCAACAACAAGTGAATAATTCATAGGCATTTCTTGACGATTACCGATATTACCTATTCTTTGACATTCATCACAAGATAAGACAGACTTATGGGCATCCTTGAAGAGAGTAGGCCAATAAAACCCAGATTGCAATACCTTATGAGCGGTTCTGTCTCCCGTGTGATGTCCTCCATAAGCTTCGGAGTGTCATTTCCGTACGATTTGTTCCTGTTCATGCTGAGGTATACAACGTCTAATAATACCATCTACTCCTTCTTTATAAAGATGTGGGTCATCCTAAAAGTAATGTGTTAAATCATAGAAGATTTTTTCTTTTGTTGGTATGTAAAGCTAGGTGGTATGTATTTAGCAAAAATATAATTACAATTGTCAGCATACCAAGTTGTACTATTAGAAACATTTATTGCATCTAACTGTTCATCAGGAAAGCTATCATTAATAGGTTGTGGGTCATCAAGAATATTTTCAAGCCTAGACAAATTATCAGCTATGGGGTTCTCTACTCCTTTTCTATCAGTGATATGCAAATCAAATTATTATAGTAGAAGAACCCGCCTAATGAGTCTAGGTTTAGCATCTTTCTTTTCTATAAGATATTTTATAGCAGCATGATCGGTGTGAACAGTCACTTTGGAATCATTCTTTAAATTCATACGTGCATTGCTACGGGACTTGCTAACTTCAACACAAGCATTCTTTAAATTCATAATCACCCAACTAGAATGACTCTAATATCACTACCTCCATATCTCAAAACAATTATATAGTATCAAATTGATCATAGCATCCAATTCACTTTCTATGATAGTTTTTATTATACCCAACTTGGATGCCGACCATTCTAGGACCAATTTTATAACCATAGCAAATACCATGCTGTTCTAAGAGACTCTCAAAATAATATAAGTGAAGCATGAGAGATTAAAAATTTATTTCAAATTAAACCACCGCCATGCTCTAAAAGATATAATTGAAGCACTAGAGCAAAAATTATCTAGCTCAAAAGATATAAGTGAAGCACATAGAGTGTTCTAATAAATTCCAATCAAGTGGGCTTCTCCCAAAAGGTATGTAAAGAAAGGATGATTGTGGTAAACTAAAAAGCAAACACTAATATCATACACAACGCTCCAAGCAAAACACATATCATGTGGCGAATAAAAATATAGCTCCAAGTAAAGTTACCAATGAACGAAGACGAAAGAGGGGATGCCTTCCCGGGGCATCCCAAAGCTTAGGCTTTTGGCTATTCTTGAATATCTTGGGGTGCCATGGGCATCCCCAAGCTTAGGTTATTGCCACCCCTTATTCCATAGTCCATCAAATCTTTACCCAAAACTTGAAAACTTCACAACACAAAACTCAACAGGAAATCTCATAAGCTCGTTAGTGCAAGAAAGAAAAACCACCATATAAGGTACTGTAATGAACTCATTCTTTATTTATATTGGTGTTAAACCTACATTATTCCAAGATCTCTATGGTTCGTACCGTTACATACTAGCCATAGATGCATCAAAATAAGCAAACAACACACGAAAGGCAGAATCTGTCAAAAACAGAACAGTCTGTAGCAATCTGTAACTTTCGGTTACTTCTGGAACTCCAAAAATCCTACCAAAATAAGAATCCTAGGAAATTTGTCTATTTATCTACAGCAAAAAGAATCAATGCAAAAGCACGTTTCTGTGATTTATTGAATTTTTTCTCGTGAGCGCAAAGTTTCTGTTTTTCAGCAGAATCAAATTAACTCATACCATAGGTTATCCTATAGGTTCTACTTGGCACAAACACTAAAACATGAAAACACATCTAAACAGAAAGTAGATGCAATATAAACAGGAACAAAAACAAAGAACACAAAGAAAATTGGGTTGCCTCCCAACTAGCGCTATCGTTTAACGCCCCTAGCTAGGCATAAAAGCGAAGATAGATCTAACTAGTGCCATCTTTGGCACTTGATACATAAGTAGCTCGCATGATAGATTCATAAGGTAATTTAATCTTGTTTCTTGGAAAGTGCTCCATGCATTTCCTTAATGGAAATTGGAATCTAATATTCCCTTCCTTCATATCAATAATCGCGCCAATAGTTCTAAGGAAAGGTCTACCAAGAATAATAGGGCAAGAAAGATTGCAATCTATATCAAGAACGATAAAATCAACGGGCACCATATTTCTATTTGCAACAATGAGGACATCATTGATTCTTCCCATTGGCTTTTTAATGGTGGAATCCGCAAGGTGCAAATTTAAAGAGCAATCATCAAGATCATGGAAACCTAGAATATCACATAAAGTTTTCGGAATCGTGGAGACACTAGCACCCAAATCACATAAAGCAAAACACTAATCTTTAATTTTAATATTTATAGTAGGTTCCCACTCATCATTAAGTTTTCTAGGTATAGAAACTTCCAAATTAAGTTTTTCATCAAAAGATTGCATCAAGGCATCAACAATATGTTTGGTAAAGGCTTTATTTTGACTATAAGCATGAGGAGAATTCAACACGGATTGCAACGAGGAAATACAATCTACTAAAGAACAATTATCATAATTAAATTCCTCGAAATCCAAGAAAGTGGGTTCAATGCTATTTAAAGTCTTGACCTCTCCAATCCCACATTTACCAAATTTAGCATCAAGATCTAAAAACTCCAAATTATTGGGACGCCTTTTAACTAAAGTTGACTCATCTCCAGTCCCATCATTATCAAGATTCATATTGCAAAACAAAGATCTAATAGGGGAAACATCAATAACTTTAAGATCTTCATCATTATTTTCATGGGAACTAGAAGAACACGCTTTAACAAAGCAATCTATCTTAGCACGCAATCTAGCGGTTCTTTCTTTGCATTTGTTAATGGAACTTCTCATAGCTTTGAGAGACTCATTGATATCATGCTTAGGAGGAGTAGATCTAAGTTTCAAAGAATCAGTTTCAAGAGAAAGTCTATCAATGTTCCTAGCCAAACCATCAACTTTAAGAAATTTTTCTTCAAGCAAGGCATTAAAATTCTTTTGAGAAATCATATATTCTTTCACACTATTTTCAAAATCAGAGGGCATCTTATTAAAATTACCATAAGAATTATTGTAGGAATTTCCATAATTATTAGAGGAATTACCAGGGAATGGTCTAGGATTAAAGTTTCCTCTATAAGCATTGTTGCCAAAATTATTCCTACCAAAAAAGTTTACATCCATAGATTCATTATTATTCTCAATCAAGGTAGATAAACGCTTATCATTGGGATCAATAGGAGCACTCTTAGTAGCAAACAATCTCATAAGCTCATCCATCTTTCCACTCAAAACATTAATTTCTTCTATAACATGCACATTTTTACTAGTAGATCGTTCGATGTGCCATTGAGAATAATTAGCCATGATATTATAAAGAAGTTTTGTAGCTTCTCCTCATGTGATTTCCATGAACGTGCCTCCGGCGGCCGAATCTAAAAGATTTCTAGAAGCAAAATTCAAACCGGCATAAAAGTTTTGTATGATCATCCATAAATTCAAACCATGAGTAGGGCAATTGCGAATCATTAATTTCATTCTTTCCCAAGCTTGGGCAACATGCTCATGATCAAGTTGTTTAAAATTCATAATATCGTTCCTAAGCGAGATAATCTTAGCGGGAGGAAAATACTTAGAGATAAAAGCATCTTTGCACTTGTTCCAAGAATCAATACTATTTTTAGGCAAAGACGAAAACCAAACTTTAGCACGACCTCTAAGTGAAAACGGAAATAACTTCAATTTAACAATATCATTATCCGTATCTTTTTTCTTTTATATCTCACACAAATCAACAAAGTTGTTTAGATGGGTAGCGGCATCTTCACTAGGAAGGCCAGAGAATTGATCTTTCATAACAAGATTCAGCAAAGCAGCATTGATTTCACAAGACTCAACATCATTAAGAGGAGCAATCGGAGTACTAAGGAAATCATTATTATTGGTATTGGATAAATCACACAATTTGGTATTATCTTGCACCATGGCGACAAGTAATCCAACACACAAGCAAACAGAAAAAGGCAAGCGAAAGAGAGAGGAAGAAAAAGGCAAGCAGAAAAGAGAGGAGATTGGTAAAGAGAGGGCGAATAAAACGGCAAGGGTGAAGTGGGGGAGAGGAAAACGAGAGGCAAATGGCAAATAATGTAAATGCGAGGAAGATGAGTTTGTGATGGGTACTTGGTATGTCTTGACTTGAGCGAAGACCTCCCCGGCAACGGTGCCAGAAATCCTTCTTGCTACGTCTTCAGCTTGCGTTGGTTTTCCTTGAAGAGGAAAGGGTGATGCAGCACAGTAGCGTAAGTATTTCCCTCAGTTTTTGAGAACCAATGTATCAATCCAGTAGGAGGCTCCTCAAAAGTCCCAAACAACTACACAAACAAACAAAGAACTCGCAACCAACACGATAAAGGGGTTGTCAATCCCTTCATGGCCACTTGCGATAGTGAGATTTGATAGATATAATATGATAAGATAAATATATTTTTGGTATTTTATGATATAGATTGGAAAAGTACAGATGCAAATAAAAGTAGACTAAAAGCTTAGATGATAAGAGATAGACCCGGGGGCCATAGGTTTCACTAGAGGCTTCTCTCAAGATAGCATAAGTATTACGGTGGGTGAACAAATTACTGTTGAGCAATTGATAGAAAAACAAATAATTATGAGATTATCTAGGCATGATCATGTACATAGGCATCACGTCCGTGACAAGTAGACCGACTCCTGCCTGCATCTACTACTATTACTCCACACATCTACCGCTATCCCGCATGCATCTAGCGTATTAAGTTCATAAAAACAGAGTAACACTTTAAGAAAGATGACATGATGTAGAGGCATAAACTCATGCAATATGATATAAACCCCATCTTTTTATCCTTGATGGCAACAATACAATACGTGCCTTGCTGCCCCTGCTGTCACTGGGAAAGGACACCGCAAGATTGAACCCAAAGCTAGGCACTTCTCCCATGGAAAGAAAGATCAATCTAGTAGGCCAAACCAAACCGATAATTCGAAGAGACTTGCAAAGATAACTCAATCATACATAAAAGAATTTAGAGAAGATTCAAATATTTCTCATAGATAAACTTGATCATAAACCCACAATTCATCGGATCTGAACAAACACACCGCAAAAAGAGTTACATAGAATAGATCTCCACAAGAGGACATGGTATTGAGATCCAAAAAGAGAGAAGAAGCCATCTAGCTAATAACTATGGACCCGAAGGTCTGTGGTAAACTACTCACAACTCATCGGAGAGGCCTTGGGGTTGATGTAGAGGCCCTCCATGGTGGATTCCCCCTCCGACAGAACGCCGGCGACGGCTCCAAGATGGGATCTCGCGTATATAGAAGGTTACGGTGGCGGAAATAGTTTTTCGGTGGCTCCCCTGATGGTTTCGGGGTATATGGGTATATATAGGAGGAAGAAGTACATCGGTGGACGCCTGAGGGGCCCATGAGATAGGGGGGCGCACCCTGTAGGGGGGCGCCCTCCACCCTCATGGCCGCCTCGGGAGCTTCTTGACTTGCACTCCAAGTCCTCTGGATCACGTTTGTTCCACAAATCACGTTCCCGAAGGTTTCATTCCGTTTGGACTCCGTTTGATATTCCTTTTCTTCGAAACACTAAAATAGGCAAAAAACAACAATACGGGCTGGGCCTCCGGTTAGTAGGTTAGTCCCAAAAATGATATAAAAGTGTAAAGTAAAGCCCATAAACATCCAAAACAGGTAATATAATAGCATGGAACAATAAAAAATTATAGATACGTTGGAGACATATCAAACATCCCCAAGCTTGATTCCTACTCGTCCTCGAGTAGGTAAATGATAAAAATAGAATTTTTGATGTGGAATGCTACCTAGCATAATTCTCAATGTGTTTCTCTTTATTATGGCATGAATGTTCAGATCCAAATGATTCAAAATAAAAGTTCATATTGACATAAGAAACAGTAATACTTTAAGCATACTAATCAAAGCAATCATGTCTTCTCAAAATAACATGGCTAAAGAAAGTTCATACCTACAAAATCATATAGTTAGGCTATGCTTCATTTTTGTCACACAAAAATGCTCCCATCTTATGCACTCCCGATGACAAGCCAAGCAATTGTTTCATACTTAAATAATCTCAAACTTTTTCAACTTTCACGCAATACATGAGCGTGAGCCATGGATATAGCACTATGGGTGGAATAGAATAATAATGGGTATTGTGTGGAGAAGACAAAAAAGGAGATGCCCATCAATTGATGTCAACATGAGGAGTAGGGATTGCCATGCAACGGATGCACTAGAGCTATAAATGTATGAAAGCTCAACAAAATAAACTAGTGGGTGTGCATCCAACTTGCTTGCTCACGAAGACCTAGGGCATTTGAGGAAGCCCATTGTAGGAATATACAAGCCAAGTTCTATAATGAAAAATTCCCACTAGTATATGAAAGTGACAACATATGAGACTCACTATATGAAGAACATGGTGCTACTTTGAAGCACAAGTGTGGAAAAGAGATAGTAACATTGCCCCCTTTTTTCCTTTCTTTTCTTTTTTTTCTTTTTCTTTTTCTTTTTCTTTTGGCCTTTCTTTTTTTCTTTGGCCTTTCCCTTTTTTTCTTTGGCCTTTTTTTGGACTTTCTTTTTCTTTTCTTTTAGGGACAATGCTCTAATAATGATGATCATCACACTTCTATATATTTACAACTCATGAATTACAACTCGAAACTAGAACAAGATATGACTTTATATGAATGCCTCCGGCGGTGTACCAGGATGGGCAATGAATCAAGAGTGACATGTATGAAAATTTATGCATGGTGGCTTTGCCACAAATACTATGTCAACTACATGATCATGCAAGGCAATATGCCAATAGTAATGCATGTCATGATGAAAAACGGAACGGTGGAAAGTTGCATGGCAATATATCTCGGAATGGCTATGGAAATGCCATAAATAGGTAGGTATGGTGGTTGTTTTGAGGAAGATATAAGGAGGTTTATGTGTGATAGAGCGTATCGTATCACGGGGTTTGGATGCACCGGTCAAGTTTGCACCAACTCTCAAGGTGAGAAAGGGCAATGCACGGTACCGAAGAGGCTAGCAATGATGGAAGGTGAGAGTGCGTATAATCCATGGACTCAACATTAGTCAAAAGAAATCATATACTTATTGAAAAAATCTACAAGTCATCAAAAACCAAGCACTACGCGCATGCTCCTAGAGGGATAGATTGGTAGGAAAATACCATCGCTCGTCCCCGACCGCCACTCATAAGGATGCACAATCTAAGAAAACCTCATGTTTCAAACTTGTTACACAACTTTAACCATACGTGCATGCTATGGGACTTGCTAACTTCAACACAAGCATTCTTTAAATTCATAATCACCCAACTAGCATGACTCTAATATCACTACCTCCATATCTCAAAACAATTATCAAGTATCAAATTGATCATAGCATCCAATTCACTTCTATGATAGTTTTTATTATACCCAACTTGGATGCCTACCATTCTAGGACCAATTTTATAACCATAGCAAATACCATGCTGTTCTAAGAGACTCTCAAAATAATATAAGTGAAGCATGAGAGATTAAAAATTTCTTCAAAATTAAACCACCGCCATGCTCTAAAAGATATAAGTGAAGCACTAGAGCAAAAATTATCTAGCTCAAAAGATATAAGTGAAGCACATAGAGTACTCTAATAAATTCCAATCAAGTGGGCTTCTCCCAAAAGGTGTGTACAGCAAGGATGATTGTGGTAAACTAAAAAGCAAAGACTAATATCATACACGACGCTCCAAGCAAAACACATATCATGTGGCGAATAAAAATATAGCTCCAAGTAAAGTTACCAATGAACGAAGACGAAAGAGGGGATGCCTTCCCGGGGCATCCCAAAGCTTAGGCTTTTGGCTATTCTTGAATATCTTGGGGTGCCATGGGCATCCCCAAGCTTATGCTCTTGCCACTCCTTATTCCATAGTCCATCAAATCTTTACCCAAAACTTGAAAACTTCACAACACAAAACTCAACAGGAAATCTCATAAGCTCCGTTAGTGCAAGAAAGAAAAACCACCACATAAGGTACTGTAATGAACTCATTCTTTATTTATATTGGTGTTAAACCTACTGTATTCCAAGTTCTCTATGGTTCATACCCTTACATACTAGCCATAGATGCATCAAAATAAGCAAACAACACACGAAAGGCAGAATCTGTCAAAAACAGAACAGTCTGTAGCAATCTGTAACTTTCGGTTACTTCTGGAACTCCAAAAATCCTACCAAAATAGGACGTCCTAGGAAATTTGTCTATTGATCTACAGCAAAAAGAATCAACGCAAAAGCACGTTTCTGTGATTTATTGATTTTTTTTCTTGTGAGCGCAAAGTTTCTGTTTTTCAGCAGAATCAAATTAACTCATACCATAGGTTATCCTATAGGTTCTACTTGGCACAAACACTAAATAAAACATGAAAACACATCTAAACAGAAAGTAGATGCAAATTTTATTACTAAACAGGAATAAAAACAAAGAACACAAAGAAAATTGGGTTGCCTCCCAACTAGCGCTATCGTTTAACGCCCCTAGCTAGGCATAAAAGCGAAGATAGATCTAACTAGTGTCATCTTTGGCACTTGATTCATAAGTAGCTCGCATGATAGATTCATAAGGTAATTTAATCTTCTTTTTGTAAAGTGCTCCATGTCTTTCCTTAATTGAAATTGGAATCTAATATTCCCTTCCTTCATATCAATAATCGCGCCAATAGTTCTAAGGAAAGGTCTACCAAGAATAATAGGGCAAGAAAGATTGCAATCTATATCAAGAACGATAAAATCAACGGGCACCAAATTTCTATTTGCAACAATGAGGACATCATTGATTCTTCCCATTGGCTTTTTAATGGTGGAATCCGCAAGGTGCAAATTTAAAGAGCAATCATCAAGATCATGGAAACCTAGAATATCACATAAAGTTTTCGGAATCGTGGAAACACTAGCACCCAAATCACATAAAGCAAAACACTCATAATCTTTAATTTTAATCTTTATAGTAGGTTCCCACTCATCATTAAGTTTTCTAGGTATAGAAACTTCCAAATTAAGTTTTTCATCAAAAGATTGCATCAAGGCATCAACAATATGTTTGGTAAAGGCTTTATT
Source organism: Triticum aestivum (assembly GCF_018294505.1). Taxonomy (NCBI): domain Eukaryota; kingdom Viridiplantae; phylum Streptophyta; class Magnoliopsida; order Poales; family Poaceae; genus Triticum; species Triticum aestivum. The sequence goes on from NC_057801.1 coordinate 641,263,915, forward strand.
TTGACTATAAGCATGAGGAGAATTCAACACGGATTGCAACAAGGAAATACAATCTACTAAAGAACAATTATCATAATTAAATTCCTTGAAATCCAAGATAGTGGGTTCAATGCTATTTAAAGTCTTGACCTCTCCAATCCCACTTTTACCAAATTTAGCATCAAGATCTAAAAACTCCAAATTATTGGGACGCCTTTTAACTAAAGTTGACTCATCTCCAGTCCCATCATTATCAAGATTCATATTGCAAAACAAAGATCTAATAGGGGACACATCAATAACTTTAAGATCTTCATCATTATTTTCATGGAAACTAGAAGAACACGCTTTAACAAAGCAATCTTTCTTAGCACGCAATCTAGCGGTTCTTTATTTGCATTCGTCAATGGAACTTCTCATAGCTTTGAGAGACTCATTGATATCATGCTTAGGAGGAGTAGATCTAAGTTTCAAAGAATCAATTTCAAGAGAAAGTCTATCAACGTTCCTAGCCAAATCATCAACTTTAAGCAATTTTTCTTCAAGCAAGGCATTAAAATTCTTTTGAGAGACCATAAATTCTTTCACACTATTTTCAAAATCAGAGGGCATATTATTAAAATTACCATAAGAATTATTGTAGGAATTTCCATAATTATTAGAGGAATTACTAGGGAACGGTCTAGGATTAAAGTTTCCTCTATAAGCATTGTTGCCAAAATTATTCCTACCAACAAACTTTACATCCATAGATTCATTATTATTCTCAATCAAGGTAGATAAAGGCATATCATTATGATCAATAGGAGCACTCTTAGTAGCAAACAATCTCATAAGCTCATCCTTCTTTCCACTCAAAAAAATAATTTCTTCTATAGCATGCACTTTTTTACTAGTAGATCGTTCGGTGTACCATTGAGAATAATTAGCCATGATATTATCAAGAAGTTTTGTAGCTTCTCCTAAGGTGATTTCCATGAACGTGCCTCCGGCGGCCGAATCTAAAAGATTTCTAGAAGCAAAACTCAAACCGGCATAAAAGTTTTGTATGATCATCCATAAATTCAAACCATGAGTAGGGCAATTGCGAATCATTAATTTCATTCTTTCCCAAGATTGGGCAACATGCTCATGATCAAGTTGTTTAAAATTCATAATATCGTTCCTAAGCGAGATGATCTTAGCGGGAGGAAAATACTTAGAGATAAAAGCATCTTTGCACTTGTTCCAAGAATCAATACTATTTTTAGGCAAAGACGAAAACCAAACTTTAGCACGATCTCTAAGTGAATACGGAAATAACTTTATCATTATCCGTATCTTTTTTCCTTTGCATCTCACAGAAATCAACAAAGTTGTTTAGATGGGTAGCGGCATCTTCACTAGGAAGGCCGGAGAATTGATCTTTCATAACAAGATTCAGCAAAGCAGCATTGATTTCACAAGACTCAACATCATTAAGAGGAGCAATCGGAGTACTAAGGAAATCATTATTATTGGTATTGGAGAAATCACACAATTTGGTATTATCTTGCGCCATGGCGACAAGTAATCCAACACACAAGCAAACAGAAAAAGGCAAGCGAAAGAGAGAGGAAGAAGAAGGCAAGCGGAAAGAGAGGAGATTGGGAAAGAGAGGGCGAATAAAACGGCAAGGGTGAAGTGGGGGAGAGGAAAACGAGAGGCAAATGGCAAATAATGTAAATGCGAGGGAGATGAGTTTGTGATGGGTACTTGGTATGTCTTGACTTGAGCGAAGACCTCCCCGGCAACGGCGCCAGAAATCCTTCTTGCTACGTCTTGAGCTTGCGTTGGTTTTCCTTGAAGAGGAAAGGGTGATGCAGCACAGTAGCGTAAGTATTTCCCTCAGTTTTTGAGAACCAAGGTATCAATCCAGTAGGAGGCTCCTCACAAGTCCCACGCACCTACACAAACAAACAAAGAACTCGCAACCAACACGATAAAGGGGTTGTCAATCCCTTCACGGCCACTTGCGAAAGTGAGATCTGATAGAGATAATATGATAAGATAAATATATTTTTGGTATTTTATGATATAGATTGGAAAAGTAAAGATGCAAATAAAAGTAGATTGAAAGCTTAGATGATAAAAGATAGACCCGGGGGCCATAGGTTTCACTAGAGGCTTCTCTCAAGATAGCATAAGTATTACGGTGGGTGAACAAATTACTGTCGAGCAATTGATAGAAAAGCGAATAATTATGAGATTATCTAGGCATGATCATGTATATAGGCATCACGTCCGTGACAAGTAGACCGACTCCTGCCTGCATCTACTACTATTACTCCACACATCGACCGCTATCCAGCATGCATCTAGAGTATTAAGTTCATAAGAACAGAGTAACACTTTAAGAAAGATGACATGATGTAGAGGGATAAACTCATGCAATATGATATAAACCCCATCTTTTTATCCTCTATGGCAACAATACAATACGTGCCTTGCTGCCCCTGCTGTCACTAGGAAAGGACACCGCAAGATTGAACCCAAAGCTAAGCACTTCTCCCATGGCAAGAAAGATCAATCTAGTAGGCCAAACCAAACCGATAATTCGAAGAGACTTGCAAAGATAACTCAATCATACATAAAAGAATTCAGAGAAGATTCAAATATTTCTCATAGATAAACTTGATCATAAACCCACAATTCATCGGATCTCGACAAACACACTGCAAAAAGAGTTACATCAAATAGATATCCACAAGAGAGGGGGAGAACATGGTATTGAGATCCAAAAAGAGAGAGGAAGCCATCTAGCTAATAACTATGGACCCGAAGGCCTTGGGGTTGATGTATAGGCCCTCCATGGTGGATTCCCCCTCCGACAGAACGCCGACAACGCCTCCAAGATGGGATCTTGTGGATACAGAAGGTTACGGTGGCGGAAATAGTTTTTCGGTGGCTCCCCTGATGGTTTTGGGGTATATGGGCATATATAGGAGGAAGAAGTACGTCGGTGGACGCCCGAGGGGCCCATGAGATAGGGGGCCGCGCCCAGTAGGGGGGGGGCGCCCCCACCCTCGTGACCGCCTCGGGAGCTTCTTCACTTGCACTCCAAGTCCTCTGGATCATGTTTGTTCCGCAAATCACATTCCCGAAGGTTTCATTCCGTTTGGACTCCGTTTGATATTCCCTCTCTCCGAAACACTGAAATAGGCAAAAAAACAGCAATACGGGCTGGGCCTCCGGTTAGTAGGTTAGTCCCAAAAATGATATAAAAGTGTAAAGTAAAGCCCATAAACATCCAAAACAGGTTATAATAGGATGGAACAATCAAAAATTATAGATACGTTGGAGACGTATCAAGCATTTTAATATAGGTGTTGTGATCAACACTACTAGTTGGAATAGCTTCTACCCACTTAGTGACATAATCAACAACAAGCAAAATATGAGTATACCCATTAGAGGAAGGAAAAGGTCCCATAAAATCAAATCCCCAAACATCAAATGGTTAAACAACAAGTGAATAATTCATAGGCATTTCTTGACGCTTATTGATATTACCTATTCTTTGACATTCATCACAAGATAAGACGAACTTATGGGCATCCTTGAAGAGAGTAGGCCAATAAAACCCAGATTGCAATACCTTATGAGCGGTTCTGTCTCCCGTGTGATGTCCTCCATAAGCTTCGGAGTTACATTTCCGTACGATTTGTTCCTGTTCCTTCTCAGGTATACAACGTCTAATAATACCATCTACTCCTTCTTTATAAAGATGTGGGTCATCCCAAAAGTAATGTCTTAAATCATATAAGATTTTTTCTTTTGTTGGTATGTAAAGCTAGGTGGTATGTATTTAGCAACAATATAATTACAATTGTCAGCATACCAAGGTGTACTGTTAGAAACATTTATTGCATCTAACTACTCATCAGGAAATCTATCATTAATAGGTTGTGGGTCATCAAGAATATTTTCAAGCCTAGACAAATTATCAGCTACGGGGTTCTCTACTCCTTTTCTATCAGTGATATGCAAATCAAATTCTTGTAGTAGAAGAACCCACCTAATGAGTCTAGGTTTAGCATCTTTCTTTTCTATAAGACATTTTATAGCAGCATGATCAGTGTGAACGGTCACTTTGGAATCCACAATGTAGGATCTAAATTTATCACAAGCAAACACCACTGCTAAGAATTCTTTTTCAGTAGTAGCATAATTTTTTTGAGCATTGTCTAGAGTTTTACTAACATAATGGATAACATTTCTTTCTTATCAACTCTTTTTCCTAGAATAGCACCAACAGCATAATCACTAGCATCACAGATAATCTCAAAAGGCAAGTTCCAATCAGGTGATTGAACAATAGGTGCAGAAATTAAGGATTTCTTGAGTGTTTTGAAGGCTTCTAAACAATCATCAACCAAAACAAAAGAAGTATCCTTTTGCAAAAGATTTGTAAGAGGCCTAGAAATTTTGGAAAAGTCTTTGATAAATCTCCTATAGAAACCAGCATGACCAAGGAAACTACGAATACCTTTGATATCCTTAGGACATGGTATTTTCTCAGTTGCATCAACCTTGGCCTTGTCCACTTCAATACCTCTTTCAGAAATTTTATGGCCCAAAACAATACCTTCGTTAACCATAAAGTGGCACTTCTTCCAATTCAAGACAAGATCTGTTTGCTCACATCTCTACAAAACTCGATCAATATTGCTTAAACAATCATCAAAAGACTTCACATAAACAGAAAAGTCATCCATGAAAACCTCAACAATCTCTTCACAAAAATCAAAGAATATAGCAGTTATACATCTTTGAAAGGTAGCAGGTGCATTGCATAAACCAAAAGGCATATGTCTATAAGCATAAGTTCTAAAAGGACAAGTAAAAGTGGTCTTTTCTTGATCAGGTTGAGAAGCAGGTATTGGTGAAAAACCAGAATATCCATCAAGGAAGCAAAAATGTGTGTGCTTAGATAATCTTTCTAGCATTTGATTAATAAAAGGCAGAGGGTAATGATCTTTTCTCGTTGCTTTGCTTAATTTTCTAAAATCAATTACCATTCTATAGGCTATGACAATTCTTTGTGGAATAAGTTCATTCTTATCATTACGAACAACAGTAATACCTCCCTTCTTAGGGACACAATGAATGGGGCTAACCCATCTACTATCAGCTATAGGATAGATTATACATGCTTCCAGAAGTTTCAATATTTCTGTTCTTACCACTTCTTTCATCTTCGGATTTAACCGACGTTGGTGGTCAACAACAGGTTTAGCATCAGGTTACATATTAATCTTGTGCTGGCATATAGTGGGACTAGTGCCCTTAAGATCATCAAGATTATATCCACTAGAAACTCGGTGCTTCCTTAGAACTTTCAGTAATCTTTCTTCTTCATGTTCTGAAATGTTAGCACTAATAATAACATGATATATCTTTTCTCATCAAGATAAGCACATTTGAAAGTATCTGGCAATTGTTTTAATTCAAATACAGGATCACCTTTAGGTGGAGGAGGACCTCCTAGAGTTTCAATAGGCAGATTGTGTTTAAGAAGAGGTTATTGTTCAAACAAGACTCTATCTATTTCATTTCTTTCACGCAGATGCAAATCATTTTCATGGTCTAGCAAATATTGTTCTAAGGGATCAGTAGGAGGTACAACAATAAAAGCAAGACCAATAATTTCGTCCTTACTAGGCAAATCTTTGTTATGAGGTTTTCTATTGAACTTAGAAAAATTAAACTCATGAGATTCTTCACCAAAGCTAACACTGACAGTTTGTTTCTCACAATCTATTTTAGCATTAACGGTGTTCAAGAAAGGTCTACCAAAGATAATGTGACAAAAGTCATCTTGTGAGGAACCAAGAACAAGAAAATCAGTAGGGTATTTTATTTTCCCACACAAGACTTCAACATCTCTAACAATCCCAATTGGTGATACAATATCTCTATTAGCAAGCTTAATAGTAACATCTATGTCTTCTATTTCAGTGGGTGCTATATCATTCATAATTTCTTGATATAAGGTAAAAGGAATAGCACTCACGCTAGCACCTATGTCACATAAACCATGATAACAGTGATCTCCTATCTTAACTGAGACAGCATGCATGCCAACAACAGGTCTATGTTTATCTTTTTCATCGGGTTTGGCAATTCTAGCAGCTTCAACACATAAGTAAATAGCTGTTGGGGAACGTAGTAATTTCAAAAAAAAAAATCCTACCCACACGCAAGATCATGGTGATGCATAGCAATGAGATGGAAGAGTGTCATCCACGTACCCTCGTAGACCATAAGCGGAAGCGTTAGCACAACGCGGTTGATGTAGTCGTACGTCTTCACGATCCGACCGATCAAAGTACCGAACGTACAGTACCTCCGAGTTCAGCACACGTTCAGCTTGATGACGTCCCGCGAACTCCGATCCAGCAGAGCTTCACGGGAGTGTTTCGTCAGCACCACAGCCTGGTGACGGTGATGATGTTGCTACCGACGCAGGGCTTCGCCTAAGCACCGCTACAATATGATCGATGTGGAATATGGTGGAGGGGAGCACCGCACACGGCTGGAATAGATCAATAGATCAACTTGTGTGTCCATGGGGTGCCCCCCGCCTCCGTATATAAATGAGTGGAGGAGGGGAGGGTCCGGCCCTCTCTATGGCGCGCCCTGGGGAGTCCTACTCCCACCGGGAATAGGATTCCCCCCTTCCAAGTAGTAGGAGTAGGAGAGAAGGAAAGGGAAGAGAGAAGAGAAGGAAGGAGGGGGACTACCCCTCCCCCTAGTCCAATTCGGACTAGGCCTTTGGGGGCACGCGGCCTACCCTAGGCAGCCCCTCTCTATTTCCAGTATGGCCCAATAAGGCCCAATACTTCTCCCGACGAATTCCCGTAACTCTCCGGTACTCCGATAAATACCCGAACCATTCAGAACCTTTCCGATGTCCGAATATAGCCTTCCAATACATCGATCTTTACGACTCGACCATTTGGAGACTCCTCATCATGTCCCCGATCTCATCCGGGACTCTGAACAAACTTCGGTCATCAAATCACATAACTCATAATACAAATCGTCACAGAATGTTAAGCGTGCGGACCTTACGGGTTCGAGAACTATGTAGACATGACCGAGACTCATTTCCGGTCAATAACCAATAGCGGAACCTGGATGCTCATATTGGCTCCTACATATTCTACCAAGATATTTATCGGTCAAACCGCATAACAACATATGTTGTTCCCTTTGTCATCGATATGTTACTTGCCCGAGATTCGATCGTCGGTATCTCAATACCTAGTTCAATCTCGTTACCGGCAAGTCTCTTTACTCGTTCCATAATGCATCATTCCACAAATAACTCATTAGTCACATTGCTTGCAAGGCTTATAGTGATGTGCATTACCGAGAGGGCCCAGAGATACCTCTCCGAAAATCGGAGTGACAAATCCTAATCTCGATCTATGCCAACCCAACAAACACCATCGGAGACACCTGTAGAGCACCTTTATAATCACCCAGTTACGTTGTGATGTTTGGTAGCACACAAAGTGTTCCTCCGGTATTCGGGAGTTGCATAATCTTATAGTCTGAGGAACTTGTATACGTCATGAAGAAAGCAGTAGCAATGAAACTAACACGATCGTAATGCTAAGCTAACGGATGGGTCATGTCCATCACATCATTCTCCTAATGATGTGATCCCGTTCATCAAATGACAACACATGTCTATGGTTAGGAAACATAACCATCTTTGATTAATGAGCTAGCCAAGTAGAGGCATACTAGGGACTATAGGTTTTGTCTATGTATTCACACATGTACTAAGTTTCCGGTTAATACAATTCTAGCATGAATAATAAACATTTATCATGATATAAGGAAATAAATAATAACTTTATTATTGCCTCTAGGGCATATTTCCTCCAGTCTCCCACTTGCACTAGAGTCAATAATCTAGTTCACATCACCATGTGATTTAACACAAATATTCACATCTGTATGTGATTAACACCCATAGCTCACATCATCATGTGACCAACACCCAAAGGGTTTACTAGAGTCAATAATCTAGTTCACATCGCTATGTGATTAATACCCAAAGAGTACTAAGGTGTGATCATGTTTTGCTCGTGAGAGAAGTTTAGTCAACGGGTGTGTCAAATTCAGAGCCGTATGTATTTTGCAAATTTCTATGTCTACAATGCTCTGCACGGAGCTACTCTAGCTAATTGCTCCCAATTTCAATATGTATCTAGATCGAGACTTAGAGTCATCCAGATCGGTGTCAGAGTTTGCATCGACGTAACTCTTTACGACGAACTCTTTATCACCTCCATAACCAAGAAATATTTCCTTAGTCTTCACTAAGGATAATTTTGACCGCTGTCCATTGATCTACTCTTAGATCATTATTGTACTCCCTTGCCAAACTCAGTGTAGGGTATACAATAGATCTTGTACATAGCATGACATACTTTATAGAACCTATGGCTGAGGCATAGGGAATGAATTTCATTCTCTTTCTATCTTCTGCTGTGGTCGGGCTTTGAGTCTTACTCAATTTCACACCTTGTAATACAAGCAAGAACTCCTTCTTTGACTGATCTATTTTGAACTCTTTCAAAATCTTGTCAAGGTATGTACTCATTGAAAAATCTTATTAAGCGTCTTGATCTATCTCTATAGATCTTGATGCCCAATATGTAAGCAGCTTCACTGAGGTCTTTCGTTGAAAAACTCTTATTCAAATATCCCTTTATGCTATCCGGAAATTCTATATCATTTCCAATCAACAATATGTCATCCACATATAGTATTAGAAATGCTACAGAGCTCCCACATACTTTCTTGTAAATACAGGATCCTCAAAAAGTCTGTATAAAACCATATGCTTTGATCACACTATCAAAACGTTTATTCCAACACTAAGAGGCTTGCACCAGTCCATAAATAGATCGCTGGAACTTGCACACTTTGTTAGCACCCTTTGGATCGACAAAACCTTCTGGTTGTATCATATACAACTCTTCTTCTAGAAATCTATTCAGGAATGCAGTTTTGACATCCATCTCCCAGATTTCATAAAATATGGCAACTGCTAACATGATTCGGACGGATTTAAGCATCCATACAGTTGAGAAAATCTCATTGTAGTCAACACCTTGAACTTGTCGAAAACCTTTTTGCAACAAGTCGAGCTTTGTAGATAGTAACACTACTATCATCGTCCGTCTTCCTCTTGAAGATCCATTTATTTTCTATGGCTTGACGATCATCGGTCAAGTCAACCAAATTCTATACTTTGTTCTCATACATGGATCCCATCTCAGATTTCATGGCCTCGAGCCATTTCGCGGAATCTGGGCTCATCATCGCTTCCCCATAGTTCGTAGGTTCACCATGGTCTTGTAACATGACTTCCAGAACAGGATTACCGTACCACTCTGGTGCGGATCTTACTCTGAAGACCTACAAGGTTTGGTAGCAACTTGATCTGAAGTTTCATGATCATCATCATTAACTTCCTCACTAATCGGTGTAGGAATTACTCGAACTGATTTCTGTGATGAACTACTATTCAATAAGGGTGAAGGTACAATTACCTCATCAAGTTCTACTTTCCTCCCACTCACTTCTTTCGGGAGAAACTCCTTCTTTAGAAAGGATCCATTCTTAGCAACAAATATCTTGCCTTCGGATCTGTGATAGAAGGTGTACCCAACAGTTTCCTTTTGGGTATCCTATGAAGACGCGCTTCTCCAATTTGGGTTCGAGCTTATCAGGTTAAAACCTTTTCAAATAAGCATTGCAGCCCCAAACTTTTAAGAAATGGAAACTTTGGTTTCTTACCAAACCATAGTGCATTAGGCGTCGTCTCAACGGATTTTGATGGTGCCCTGTTTAAAGTGAATGCAACTATCTTTAATGCATAATCCCAAAACAATAGTGGTAAATCGGTAAGAGACATCATAGATCGCACCATATCCAATAAAGTGCGGTTACAACGTTCGGACATCACCATCATCTGTGAAGGTCAGAAAATAATGATACTCGCCACGAGCATCAACACTTATTGGATCGCATACATCGGCATGTATTATTTCCAATAAGTCAATAGCTCGTTCCATTGTTCAAAAGGCACGGTTCGCAAGCATCAAATGATTCATAACCAAGTGATTCCAAAAACCCATCTTTATGGAGTTTCTTCATGCGCTTTACACCGATATGACCCAAACAGCAGTGCCACAAATATGTTGCACTATCATTATCAACTTTGCATCTTTTGGCATCAATATTATGAATATGTGTATTACTACGATCAAGATTCAATAAACCATCACCATTGGGTGTATGACCATAGAAGGTTTTATCCATGTAAACAGAATAACAATTTATTCTCCGTCTTAGATGAATAATCGTATCGCAATAAACATGATCTAATCATATTTATGCTCAATGCAAACACCAAATAACATTTATTTAGGTTCTACACTAATCTCGAAAGTATAGGGAGTGTACGATGTTGATCATATCAATCTTGGAACCACTTACAACACAAATCATCACTTCATCCTCAACTAGACTCTGTTTATTCTATAACTCCTGTTTCAAGTTACTAATCTTAGCAACCGAACAAGTATCAAATACTCAAGGACTACCATAAACACTAGTAAGGTACACATCAATAACCTGTATATCAAATATACCCTTGTTCACTTTGCCATCCTTCTTATCCACCAAATATTCAGGGTATTTCCGCTTCAAGTGACCATTTCATTTGCAGTAGAAGCACTCAGTTTTAGGCTTTGGTCCAGTTTTGGGCTTCTTCATGGGAGTGACAACTTGCTTGTCATTCTACTTGAAGTTCCCTTTGTTTCCCTTTGCCCTTTTCTTGAAACTAGTGGTCTTGTCGATCATCAACACTTTGATGTTCTTTCTTGATTTCTACCTTCGTTTATTTGAACATCATGAAGAACTCGGGAATTGTTTTTGTCATCCGTTGCATACTATAGTTCATCATGAAGTTCCAGTAACTTTGGTGATGGTGACTAGAGAACTCTGTCAATCACTATCTTATCTGGAAGATTAACTCCCATTTGAGTCAAGCAATTGTAGTACCCAGACAATCTGAGCACATGCTCACTGCTTGAGCTATTCTCCTGCATCTTTTAGCTATAGAACTTGTTGGAGACTTCATATCTCTCAACTCGGGTATTTTTCTTGAAACATTAACTTCAACTCTTGGAACATCTCATATGGCCCATGACGTTCAAAATGTCTTTGAAGTCCCAATTCTAAGCCGTAAAGCATGGTGCACTAAACTATCAAGTAGTCATCATATTAAGCTAGCCAGACGTTCATAACGTTTGCATCTGCTCCTGCAATAGTTTTGTCACCTAGCAGTGCATCAAAGACATAATTCTTCTGTGCAACAATGAGGATAAACCTCAGATCACAGACTTAGTCCGCATCATTGCTACTATCATATTTCAACTTAGTTTTCTCTAGGAACATATAAAAAACATAGGGAAGCTATAACGCGAGCTATTGATCTACAACATAATTTGCAAAATACTATCAGGACTAAGTTCATGATAAATAAAGTTCAATTTTATCATATTACTTAAGAACTCCCACTTAGGTAGACATCCCCCTAATCATCTAAGTGATCACGTGATCCAAATCAACTAAACCATGTCCGATCATCACGTGAGATGGAGTAGTTTTCAATGGTGAAAATCACTATGTTGATCACATCTAGTATATGATTCACACTCGACTTTTCGGTCTCCAGTGTTCCGAGGCCATATCTGCATATGCTAGGCTCGTCAAGTCTAACCTAAGTATTCTACATGTCCAAAACTGTCTTACACCCATTGTATTTGAACGCAGAGCTTATCACACCCGATCATCATGTGGTGTCTCGGCATGAAGAACTTTTGCAATGGTGCATACTCACAGAGAACACTTATACCTTGAAATTTTAGTAAGGGATCATCTTATAAAGCTACTGCCGAACTAAGAAAAATAAGATGTATAAAAGATAAACATCATATGCAATCAAAATATGTGACATGATATGGCCATCATCATCTTGTGCCTTTGATCTCCATCTGCAAAGTACCATTATGATCTCCATTGTCACCGGCATGACACCATGATCTCCATCATCTTGATCTTTATCAATGTGTCGTCACATGGTCGTCTCGCCAACTATTGCTTTTGCAACTATTGCTATCGCAGAGCAATAAAGTAAAGCAATCATATGGCGCTTGCATCTTATGCAATAAAGAGACAACCATAAGGCTTGCTAAGTCTTGAGCTTGCGTTGGTTTTCCTTGAAGAGGAAAGGGTGATGGAGCATAGTAGCATAAGTATTTCCCTCAATTTTTGAGAACCAAGGTATCAATCCAGTAGGAGGCTCCTCACAAGTCCCACACACCTACACAAACAAACAAAGAACTCGCAACCAACGCAATAAAGGGGTTGTCAATCCCTTCACGGCCACTTGCGAAACTGAGATCTGATAGAGATAATATGATAAGATAAATATATTTTTGGTATTTTATGATATAGATTGGAAAAGTAAAGATGCAAATAAAATTAGATTGAAAGCTTATATGATAAGAGATAGACCCGGGGGCCATAGGTTTCACTAGTGGCTTCTCTCAAGATAGCATAATTATTACGGTGGGTGAACAAATTGCAGTCGAACAATTGATAGAAAAGCGACTAATTATGAGATTATCTAGGCATGGTCATGTATATAGGCATCACGCATGTGACAAGTAGACCGACTCCTGCCTGCATCTACTACTATACTCCACACATCGACCGCTATCCAGCATGCATCTAGAGTATTAAGTTCATGAAGAATAGAGTAACACATTAAGAAAGATGACATGATGTAGAGGGATAAACTCATGCAATATGATATAAACCCCATCTTTTTATCCTCGATGGCAACAATACAATACGTGCCTTGCTGCCCCTGCTGTCACTGGGAAAGGACACCACAAGATTGAACCCAAAGCTAAGCACTTCTCCCATGGCAAGAAAGAACAATCTTGTAGGCCAAACCAAACCGATAATTCGAAGAGACTTGCAAAGATAACTTAATCACACATAAAAGAATTCAGAGGAGATTCAAATATTTCTCATAGATAAACTTGATCATAAACCCACAATTCATCGGATCTCGACAAACACACCACAAAAAGAGTTACATCGAATAGATCTTCAAGAGGAGGGAGGAGAACTTTGTATTGAGAATCAAAGAGAGAGAAGAAGCCATCTAGCTAATAATTATGGACCCGAAGGTCTGTGGTAAACTACTCACAACTCATCGGAGAGGCCTTGGGGTTGATGTAGAGGCCCTCCATGGTGGATTCCCCCTCCGACGAAGTGCCGGCGACGGCTCCAAGAGGGGATCACGCGGATACAGAAGGTTACGGTGGTGGAAATAGTTTTTTGGTGGCTCCCCTGATGGTTTCGGGGTACATGGGTATATATGGGAGGAAGAAGTATGTCGGTGGATGCTCGAGGGCCCCACGAGATAGGGGGGCGCGCCCAGCCCTAGGGGGTGCGCCCTCCACCCTCGTGGCCGCCTCGCTTGTTTCTTGACTTGCACCGTTCTTACCTATTCATCAAAACCACAACGATATTTCGTCAAGTTAGTGTTGTTTTAACCTTCAACAAGGGCCGAGCGTAGTCACACTCGGTTCAACTAAAGTTGGAGAAACTAACACCCGCCAGCCACCTGTGTGCAAAGCACATCGGTAGAACCAGTCTCGCCTAAGCATACGCATAATGTCGGTCCGGGCCGCTTCATCCAACAATACCGCCGAACCAAAGTATGACATGCTGGTAAGCAGTATGACTTGTATCGCCCACAACTTACTTGTGTTCTACTTGTGCATATAACATCTACGCAGAAACCTGGCTCGGATGCCACTGTTGGGGAACGTAGTAATTTGAAAAAAATTCCTACGCACATGCAAGATCATGGTGATGCATAGAAAAGAGATGGAAGAGTGTCGTCCACGTACCCTTGTAGACCGTAAGCGGGAGCGTTAGCACAACGCGGTTGATGTAGTCGTACGTCTTCACGATCCGACCGATCCAAGTACCGAACGTACGGCACCTCCGAGTTCCGCACACGTTCAGCTTGATGACGTCCCGCGAACTCCGATCCACCAGAGCTTCACGGGAGAGTTTTGTCAGCACGATGGTGTGGTGACGGTGATGATGTTGCTACCGACGCAGGGCTTCGCCTAAGCACCGCTACGATATAATCGAGGTGGAATATGGTGGAGGGGTGCACCGCACACGGCTGGAATAGATCAATAGATCAACTTGTGTGTCCATGGGGTGCCCCCCTCCTCCGTATATAAATGAGTGGAGGAGGGGATGGGCTGGCCCTCTCTATGGAGCGCCCTGGGGAGTCCTACCCCCACCGGGAATAGGATCCCCCCTTCCAAGTAGTAGGAGTAGGAGAGAAGCAAAGGGAGGAGAGAAGAGAAGGAAGGAGGGGGACTGCCCCTCCCCCTAGTCCAATTCGGACTAGGCCTTTGGAGGGCGCGCGTCCTGCCCTAGGCAGCCCCTCTCTCTTTCCTCTATGGCCTAATAAGGCCCAATACTTCTCCCGGCGAATTCCCGTAACTCTCCGGTACTCCGATAAATACCCGAACCACTCAGAACCTTTCCGATGTCTGAATATAGCCTTCCAATATATCGATCTTTACGGCTGGACCATTTGGAGACTCCTCGTCATGTCCCCGATCTCATCCGGGACTCCGAACAAACTTAGGTCATCAAATCACATACCTCATAATACAAATTGTCACAGAAAGTTAAGCGTGCGGACCCTACGGGTTCGAGAACTATGTAGACATGACCGAGACTCATTTCCGGTCAATAACCAATAGCGGAACCTAGATGCTCATATTGGCTCCTACATATTCTATGAAGATCTTTATCGGTTAAACCGCATAACAACATATGTTGTTCCCTTTGTCATCGGTATGTTACTTGCCCGAGATTCGATCGTCGGTATCTCAATACCTAGTTCAATCTCGTTACCGGCAAGTCTCTTTACTCATTCCGTAATGCATCATCCCTCAACTAACTCATTAGTCACATTGCTTGCAAGGCTTATAGTGATGTGCATTACCAAGAGGGCCCAGATATACCCCTCCGACAATCGGAGTGACAAATCCTAATCTTGATCTATGCCAACCCAACAAACACCATCGAAGACACCTGTAGAGCGCCTTTATAATCACCCAGTTACGTTGTGACGTTTGGTAGCACACAAAGTGTTCCTCCGATATTCGGGAGCTGCATAATCTCATAGTCTGAGGAACTTGTATACGTCATGAAGAAAGCAGTAGCAATGAAACTAACATGATCATAATGCTAAGCTAACGAATGGGTCATGTCCATCACATCATTCTCCTAATGATATGATCCCGTTCATCAATGACAACACATGTCTATGGTTAGGAAACATAACCATCTTTGATTAACGAGCTAGTCAAGTAGAGGCATACTAGGACTATAGGTTTTGTCTATGTATTCACACATGTACTAAGTTTCCGGTTAATACAATTCTAGCATGAATAATAAACATTTATCATGATATAAGGAAATAAATAATAACTTTATTATTGCCTCTAGGGCATATTTCCTTCAATAGCATGCCCATCAATATTATCGAGCAAGAGATCTTTAACCATAGCAACTCTAGATTCTAGTTTGATTTGTTCAGCTGGTTTAGGCGTTCTAATACAACTTTTTTTGACCACAGTTGAAACTTTAGCATGTTCCTTCATCCTAACAGGGAAAGGCGGTTTTTCAATATAAGTAGTTGGAACAACTGGGTCAACATTATAAATGATAATTTCTTCTTTAGCTTTTACTGGTTCTTTAATTTCTTGTTTAATTGGTGGGTGATATTTGAACCACTTCTATTTAGGAAGATCAACATGTGTAGCAAAAGATTCACAAAAGGAAGCTACTATCTCAGAGTCAAGTCCATATTTGGTGCTAAACTTTTGAAAAGCATCGGTATTCATAAAAGATTTAACACAATCAAACTTAGGCTCAATACCTGACTCTTTACCTTCGTTGAGTTCCCAATCTTCTGAGTTTCGTTTAATTCTTTCTAAAAGATCCCACCGGAATTCAATAGTCTTCTTCATAAAAGAACCAGTACAAGAAGTATCGAGCATGGATTGATCATTACAAGAAAGTCAAGCATAAAAATTCTGAATATAACACTGACTTAAGCCTCCCCCAAGCTAGAGCGATACTTTCTCCTTCACGAGGCCAAAAAATATATATGCGTCTAGTTCCAATTTTTTGACGTGGTATAGGCTATGCGATGATATTTTTTGGCCTCGTGAAGGAGAAAGTATCGCTCTAGCTTGGGGGAGGCTTAAGTCAGTGTTATATTCAGAATTTTTATGCTCGACTTTCTCGTAATGGACCATATGCGTCTAGTTCCAAAAAATATAATTCTGATCACAATGAACTAGATGCATATGATTAATTTTTTGACGGAATTCCAATTTCAACCGATTCCAGTTCCAAAATCCAATATCATCGCATAGCCTATACCATGTCAATGCCTCCCCCTTCAAAGATAAAGGGAAAACCATCTTATTAGATTCATCTCCGGGTAAACTTGCAAGCTTACACAATCCACAAATTTCATCCACATATATAATGTGCATATCAGGATGTTCAGTTCCATCTCCTACATAAGGATTAGCTAGCAGTTGTTCTACCATACCCGAATGGATATCATATTCAATATTTTCAGTAGGTGCACTAGGTTGAGGGGTAACTAATTGTGGTTTCGATCGAGGTGAAGATACCCCAAACATACCCATCAAAGGATTGTTTTCCATAGTAACAAGCAACAATAAATTTTAGCACGTAGTAATAATTTTTCATTGCCAACTTCCACTTACCAAGGTCACTTCACTCCCCGACAACGGCGCCGGAAAAGAGCCTTGATGACCCACAAGTATATGGGATCAATTGTTGCCTTTTCAATAAGTAAGAGTGTTGTACCCAACAAGGAGCAGAAGGAAATGACAAGTGGTTTTCATCAAGGTTATGTCTGCAAGTGTTGAAATTGTAAGTAACATAGTAGTTTGATAGCAAGATAATTTGTAACGAGCAACTAACAATAGTAGTAAAAAAGTGCAACAAGGTATCCCAATCCTTTTGAGGCAAAGGACAGGCCAAAACGGTCTCTTATGATAAGAGAAGTGTTCTTGAGGATACACGGGAATTTCATCTAGTCACTATCATCATGTTGGCTCGATTCATGTTCGCTACTTTGATAATTAGGTATGTGGGTGGACCGGTGCTTAGGTGCTGTTCTTACTTGAACAAACCTCCTACTTATGATTAACCCCCTCGCAAGCATCCGCAACTACGAGAAAAGTATTAAGAATAAATTCTAACCATAGCATTAAACTTTTTGATCCAGTCGGTCCCTTACGGAATAGTGCATAAACTAGGGTTTAAGCTTCTGTCACTCTTGCAACTCATCATCTAATAACTAATCCACATTGCATTCCCTTAGGCCCAAATATGGTGAAGTGTCATGTAGTCGACGTTCACATGACACCGCTAAGGGAAACACAACATACATATCATCAAAATATCGAACACATATCAAGTTCACATGATTATTTGCAACATGATTTCTCCCGTGACCTCAAAAACAAAAGTAACTACTCAAATATAATAATCATGCTCAAGATCAGAGGGGTATTAAGTAGCTTACTGGATATGAACATATAATCTTCCACCAAATAAACCATATAGTAGACAACTACATGATGTAATCAACACTACTAGTCACCCACAAGCACCAATCTATAGTTCTGGTACAAAGATTGAGCGCAAGAGATGAACTAGGGTTTGAGAGGAGATGGTGCTGTTGAATATGTTGATGCAGATTTCCCTCCCTGACATGGATTTGTCACGACAGATGTCCTAGTGTGAGGACTTAGTCGGGAGGCCAACGCATCTATGTGGTAGCTCGAGATGGGTTGAGCGGAATTGAGAGACACAACACAAGACAAGGGTTTAGACAGCTTCGGGACCCAGGAAACATCATCCGGTAATAGCCCTACATGCTGTTTGAGGCGGGGTCTCATTATCATCATGAGAGAGTCGCCGGTAATCCGGCTCTTTGTGTCGCCCTAGAGATTCTTTCTTCTTGCTTGTCCCTCTTTGGGGGAGCCCTGCCCCTCCTTATATATGTTGGTGGGGCGGGTTACATGACTAGTCCTAGTAGGATTAGGATTTACTCTATTACAAGTGGAGTCCTAGTCTTGCTTCCTTTGTAGGAGAATATTCCTTGTGCTCTCCTCATAAACTGGCCCACCATAACATGAACTTGTGATTCGCCAGGCTCAGGCGGGTCACTTAGTGACTCGTCCAGTCAGGGCAGGTCCTTAGTGAGTCACCAAGTCCGGCCGGGTTATACTTCCGGCCGGGTTACGCCGCGGGGTATATCCTCGACATTAGCCCCTAGTTTAATTTGGATTTATCCATGTTAAACTAATCTGCAACATAAACACAAGAACAAATTTGGCGGCTTGTGCTCAGGGTTAAATATTCTTATAAACCGACGCTTGATCATCCTTAAATCCTTGTCATTTCTTCTTTCTAGAAAATCCGGGTCAGTAGACTAGCTTCATAATCAATTTGCTTGTATAATAAATATTGTAAATAAAGAATCCATTTTACTCGGCCTTCAATGCTCTGACTTGACAAAAATATTGGTCTTCAAATATTCAACTGATTTTCAGCCGGCTTAAAATGTAGAACTTGCCGATATATGATTTCCAAAATCGTCGGGTTATAAAAACTGATAATTCTAGGTCATGATTGTTGCTAACGCCGGCTCATGATCATTGATGACGCTGGGTTATGATTGTTGCATTAACATGTCATAATGATTGGTGACGCCAGGTCAATAATTGTTGGTGATGCCGGATCATAATTGTTTCAGACGCCGGGTCAATCTGGTTTGCTCAAAACTGAAAATTGAAGATATTTCTCCCTTATATCCATATTACCTGTAGCCCCCAAGTCTTGAACAGAACAAAGTGATGATTTGAGACTTGTTTCCATATAATTACTGCCACTTTGAAGAAATCCATGTTGTTCATCTCAGTCACTAGCAAAAAACTGAATACTCCATATATGTAGCCCCCAAGTGTCGGGTTGTCATGCTTGCAGCATCCTGGGACTTGTAATTGTCTGATACTCATAAAAACTTCAACCAGTGTAGCCCCCAAGGGCCGGGTCATTATGTAATAAAGAGCAGGGACTTTGTAAATATAATGATGTAAACTTTGAACAACAACGGTGTAGCCCCCAAGGACCGGCTCAGTAAGATAATATTGTGCTGGGACTTGGTATATACTTCAATGAAAATAACATCATATGATGTAACCCCCATCATGGGGCTGGAATCCACGTCCACAAGGTTAAGATCCTTGTGCTTTACCAACTGAGCAATGGACCCTTCAATATAATGGATAAAAATCTTTGTACCTTGAATTGTTGACAGGAGAAATTTGTAGTCCCAAAGGGCCGGCTCATTACGATGTGATGAGTCGGGTCCTCAATAAGGTGAGCCAACAATGACTTTGCATTAGCCCCCAAGTGTCATGGTGCATTCTTGCAGCGACATGAGACTCGTGTATTCAATGTAATCTTAACTTTAATAATGTAGCCCCCAAGTGCCGGGTCATAAGCCTGCAGCAACTCGGGACTATTCCTTCAATTGTAGAATAAATCATATCCATTGATAATATGCTAGCCATTGCACTGAAGCGACTTTGAAAACCTCAATCATAATATTGGTTATTGATAACCATAATAAAAATCCAGCCATGTTGGCTATTAAAGATTTGACTGATATAATCCAATGATTTATGAGCGCATGATTCCAATGGCGCAATCCAAATGTATATTGACAACTTATAGCCAGGCCAGGTTAACAAACACCGGATAATTTCTCATCATATACTGGCGACTTATCGTCTTAAAGCTAGGTCGGGTTAATAAACACCGGTGAGTTATAATTATGCTTTATTCAACCTGTTTCTGCATACAAGTTTAAAGTGTCCTGGCGGTTTACCGCCGGATGGGTCATAATTCCCAACACATAAACCGGGTTTATAACCAAGGCTGCACTTAAGAATAATCAAATATGAAATATATCATACCTGTGACATTGAAGCACATCGTTGGTTTACCAACTTTTTGTAGTAAGGGTGATAATCCAAATCTTGACTACTGATAACTCCTCCCATATTTTGCCGGTTTATAATAAAACCGTACGGGGTTGTAATAAACACCGGATTATCCATATATAATACTGGCGACTTGTAGTCGAAACCAGACCGGGTCAATAAGCGCCAGATTATAATTGATCATGTATTGACAACTGATAGTTGAAAGCCAAGCCGGGTTAACAAACACCAGTTTATGTTATATGGATGATTTATAGTCAGGCCGGGTCAATAGACGCCGGTTTATCATAAAACCTTATCAAAGGAGAAAAGACTTTGGCAAATAAAATCAAATGAAAACTTGTAGTCGAGGCTTTTCAAGGGCTGCCAAGCCCAAATTCGAGGCTTTTCATGGGCTACCAGACCACTGAGTTAAACCATTTTACAAAGCCTTTTAAGATGGACCTCACATTAACCAATCGTCGTTTTAACTTTGATAAGTTCAGGGTCTGTATAAGATTGACTTGTCAGACGTTCGGCGGGTCATACCAGGATTACCTAGACGGAGTGACTTACTTGATGAAGGCAGGTTAACCCGGGGTTTTAGGTGAACACACCTGGCTTCCATGCCTGGCCTGATAGCCTATTACAAGGGTCCTTTAAAACTCTTTGTTGCTATGCACAAAGAGCCCCCAGGTAACATTTTGCGCTGTGCTTAGTGGGTGCCTATGTTTGAGTTGTGCTTTTGCAACACTCTCTTTGGCCCCTAAGTGATTTCCTGTTGGCCTTACAACGATCAAGAGGTGTAGCTATGGATCGAATACGACCAAGTCCCCAAGTGATTTCCCTGGTGGCCTTACGCTGATCAAGAGGTGTAGCTATGGATCGAATACAACCAAGCCCCCAAGTGATTTTTCTGAGAACTCGAACTTTGCAAGAGATATTTCTTCTTGAACCGGATGTTAAACCGGATTTTGAGAGCTTCAAAGCTTTGTGGGAGACAGATTTCCCTTGAATCGGATTGTAAACCGGATATTTGAGAGCTTCAACGCTTTATGAGAGAGAGATATCTCTTGAACCGGAATCCTTTCTGATGACCTGGAACTTCTTCATTGAGCCGGGATTTTGTAACTGTCATATACTTTTTAAGCCAAAAAATTTCTTATGGCCTTTAAGTTTTCATTAATATAGCAGTAGCCTCCAAGACCGGATTATCTTTCCCTGCATTGTCTTGGGGTTCTTAAATTTTCTAAAACTGGCAAGATTTGCTGAGTCATGTCATCATAGCCACCGAATCTTAAGATGACTCGAGGTGTTGTCTTGAGATTCTCCGTATTTGACCAGAGCAGAAGGTGTATATCATTGGTGTTTGATAGCGCGATATGAATTCATAGAAGGTTGAGGTGACTGTGACGGGTTATAAATGATCCCGTATGAGCCGTGTCAGCAACTCGGCCAATGGTTCCTTCCAACTGGCTATTTGAAGCTAACCAAACTGTAGTGGCGGCGACTTGTGCACATGTCCATTGAGCCCTCCAGCGCAAACGGCGGTTGATGATAATTTGCCTCCAATTTGTTGGAAGAAAACCGGCTACCCAAGCAGTGACGTTCTCATACTCAATAAACAGCTCATGCAGATAGGTGCGGCCCGGTGTATTGATGTAGACCAGGCCGCGAGAGATGGACCGCAAAGACGACCGCAACTTCAGAGGCAGCACAGATAGCTGAGTCGACCACGGTGTTATAAGCTGGCATGGACGGGTGAGTTAGCCACATCATGTTGATGTAGTGAACAATTGTCCTGCCTCAAAAACATCACAAGCTAGAGTAATTGTTCATTGACAAAAATAATATGCGCTAATAAAATGGACCTGAGATGGATATCACCTGATATGTTAGGCCGGAAATTATCCGCCGCGGAGTTGATGATCACCATGGTGATGCTGAAATCAATCACGGCTGAACCGGCCGCAGTGTGGTAAGCCGGTGTGGACGGGTGAGTTGGTCGTGATGTTTGTACGCCGGCGCGGACAATGAGTCGGCCGCACGCGCGGATGGATGTAAACCGAACAGCGGGGGCGGCGATTTGCACGTGTATCCGTTGAGCAGCATGGCCCGGAAGAACAATAATGAAACATTATGCCGGCACGCGCTCCATGTCCGCGGTATAACAATACCTTTGTCATAAACAATTATCCTACATAAAAACATTGCAG
The DNA here is from genome assembly GCF_018294505.1 of Triticum aestivum. NCBI lineage: Eukaryota > Viridiplantae > Streptophyta > Magnoliopsida > Poales > Poaceae > Triticum > Triticum aestivum. Next base: position 641,286,374 of record NC_057801.1, read on the forward strand.
ACCACAACAAAGGTAAATTGTTCTTTGACAAAAAAATAGTATGTGTTAAAAATAGACTTGGACGGATATCACCTGATTTGTCCGGACGAAAAATGATCTGTGCGCAGGCTAGAATTTGATCGGACCAAATAGCAGTGTAGATGTTCCAGTATTTTAGTCTTTAATGAAGCACTACTAGTACACCTAATTGATTCCTTGACTGTGTGATCCTTCTAGCGCCATGCTGTACTAGTACTGTAATACTAGTTGCTTTTGATTCTGTCTTCTTGTGAGAAAGTGGTGGTTCTCGTGGCTGACTTGACCAGCATAATATTTTCCTTTGATCTTTGTTCGTTTCCAACAACCGTTTTGAGACTAGTTTTGACTGTGTAGTTCAACGAGCTACGGCCGAAGCACGCATGGCACCAGCGACTCAGAAGTGAAAACGAGCAATGGCACAGACGGCTCAGAAGCAGCGACTCAAGGTCTCGATAGCGGCTCAAAATGTCATTGTCGCGGCAGTGGAGAGGCGCTGGTGAACCAGCGGGTTGAGGAAAACACCCTGGATGCATCAGATGGCTCATCAGTGAGGACACGAGCTCGCGTGGTGGCCGCCTAGAGTAGAACTTGGCGACCGACTGGATGGCATGAGAGGCAACCAGGGCCGGAGCAGGTGAGGTATGAAGGCAACTCAGGAGTAGTGAGGCTCGACGGTGACTCTCCAGTGGTAGATTTTTTTTCCGGGAGAAATAGCATTTCATTACTCAATCACAATGTCATTACAATCAGACGCTGCTATTTTCAATACTTCAACTGGACCAGCTCCTAACCAAGTCATGGTCCTGCCTTCGGTTCTAGCAAACTTAGCTAAGCAATCACTAGCTTTATTTTGAGATCTAACTATATGAGAAATACAAGTTTTCTTAAACCCATGAGGTGCTTAATCTCTCTAACAATAGAGGAATAAACCGAACGGTCCGTATCCGAGCTTGATATGAGGGAGCAAGCTTGGAGAGAATCCATCTCCACACGGCAAAACGCTTCGCTGCAAGGCAAGAGACATGCCTTCCATACACGCACACAACTCCGCCTCAAGGGAGTCTCTGCATGAAAACAACACCCTGCATGACGAGAAGTTGATAGCTCCTTGATGATCACGTAGAATCATGCCTGCACCCGCCTGTTCTGACGTAACAAAGGAACCATCGGTATTCAATTTGGACCAGCCCGGCTCCGGTGCAGTCCATTTCCGTTCTACCTGAATACCGGCGCATCTCCCCCTTCTCGTTGTATCCTTCCATTCAATATAGGTTTTGCCTTTGGCTGGGTCAGCCTGTGGATTTTGTTTGATACCAATCAAGGAAACTAGATAGCTTTGAAAAAATCTTAGAGAGACTTCCATAGGCGGGGCAGGCTTAGCATGAACAAGTTCGTTTCAGAGGGCGATCGGGCAGCTCACGGCGCTGTGCGGAAGTGAAGGCCAAGGCGACGGCAGAGACGGACGACCGCGAGGCCATGTGAGCGGCTCCAGAGCTGCAGCGGAGGCGGCTCATCCCCGATGGAGGCAGGACGACCATGGCCTTGGCAACAACGATGGACGCCGGTGGCTTTATTGCATGGCCACGGGGACCGGGGTGCGGCAATAGAGGTGGCTGCTCGAGCCCGGCCACAGCAGAGACGGCGAGACCCCGGGGCGACTCGACGCTTTGGCGAGGCAACTTGGTGGCGGCGACTTGAAGGCAATAGAGCGCAACGGTGGCGGCTCGAAAACAGGGGAGTACGCCAGCGGCGGGTTGAAGTAGCAGAAACTACGGCGGCTCGGACAAGAGGTGTGGCGGCGCGGTTCAAGTCGAGGCCAAGGTGGGCATTGCTGCAGATGTGCATGGAGGCGGGGCCGGCTTGAGGCGCGACCGCGTAGGTGAGGCCGCGGAGGCGGCTCAGAGCGAGGCCAAGCAGTTGTCAACCGAAACGGCACGAGGCGAGCCATGGCGCAGGGGCGTGGTGATTCTAGCAAAGCCCGAGTCTGCGCCCACGTCTCCCTCCTGGTCGTTGTTTGCTTGACCATCCCCGATCCGTGTTCGACAGGTCATGGCCCCCTTCCGGTTGATTTGCTGGCTTCACATGCATGTACATGATAGTGCTACTTTAACTCCAGATCAATTAGACCTCAATCCTTGTGCAAATATTAGTGGCCCTCTGGGATTTCACATGGAGTGCTAGTGAATCGTTCCAACAAGCAATCAGACTGCATAAGTGGCGTTGCATCTTGTCATAGTACTACACCTCTGATTTGACAGCTGACACAACTAGTCCCAGTGGCGCCTGCCTCAGGACTTGTTTGGTGTATACGGCGGTTTGTATGATCCGTGCGTACGGCGGCTGCAGCACAATTTTTGTCGGTCTCGGCGACCCACGACTACAACTGCCAAAAACTGATCTTTGATTCGGATTCGACGCATCGCGTCGGTGACATATAGAAGAACGCAAAACCCTAAATTCCCTTGAACTTACTATCCATTGCCACTAAAAAACTTTTTTTATATCCGGTCAACTGCAAGCTTCTCGATCTCTGAAGAAATCCCTCCAAGAACTCAACACCACCGTGCGCTGGCCCCATGGTGGGCGCCAACTGTCGTGGGTTTGTCACGGCAGATGTCCTAGTGTGAGGACTTAGTCGTGAGGCCAACGCATCTATGTGGAACCTCGAGAGGGGTTGAGCGGAATCGAGAGACGCAACACAAGACAAGGATTTAGATAGCTTCGGGCCCCGGGAAACATCATCCGGTAATAGCCCTACATGTTGTTTGAGGCGGGGTCTCATTATCATCACGAGAGAGTCGCCGGTAATCCGGCTCTTTGTGTCTAGCCCTAGAGATTGTTTCTTCTTGATTGTCCCTCTTTGGAGAGCCCTGCCCCTCCTTATATATGTTGGAGGGGCAGGTTACATGACTAGTCCTAGTAGGATTAGGATTTACTCTATTACAAGTGGAGTCCTAGTCTTGCTTCCTTTGTAGGAGAATATTCCTTGTGCTTCCCTCATAAACCGGCCCACCATAACATGAACCGGTCTTCCATAAACCGCCTTCTGGGCCACCGGGTCTTGTCATTCCTCTGACCCGCTCGCCGGGTCACCCATGAGTCGCTAAGCTTGGGTGGGTCACTTAGTGAGTCGTCCAGTCAGGGCAGGTCCTTAGTGAGTCACCAAGTCCGGCCGGGTTACGCCGCGGGGTATATCCCTGACACTCCTCAAGATGGAAGAGTTGTTGGTGATGATGATGACGATGATTTGCCCCTCCGGGAGGGAAGTTCCCCTGGCGGTATCGCTCAACGGGAGGGCAAAAGTGCTCCTACCCAAGTTCCGCCTCGAGACGGCGATGCTTCATCCTGAAAGTCCTCTCCTTATTTTTTCTAGGTCAAAATGACTTGTGTACCAGAAGAGGGGCACCGAAGGTGGGCCGAGGTGAGCACAACCCACCAGGGCGCGTCTGGGTTCCCTGGCGCGCCCAGGTGGGTTGTTCCCACCTGGTGGGCCCCCTCTGGTACTTATTTGCTCCAATAATTCTCATTGATTCCACAAAATATCCTCGTGAAGTTTCAGCTCATTTGGAGTTGTGCAGAATAGGTAGCCTGACGTAGCTTTTTCAGGTCCAGATTTCCAGCTGCCAGAATTCTCCCCCTTTGTGTGTACATTGCATATTATGAGAGAAAAAGCAATAGAATTACTCCAAAAAGCATTATTATGCAATAAAACAACATAAATAATAGTAGGTAAACATGATGCAAAATGGACGTACTAGGATCCGGCCTAGGGATAGAAGGAACGGAAGAAATAGATGATGTTGACAAGCTGGAGGAAATTATATACCACTTAGTCATGCAAAAGTAGAAGATATTGAATGTGGCAGTTGTTAGGGCCAATTCTCGCAAACCTGAAGATGTAAACAGCGATGCTAATGTTACTAAGTAGCAGGTCCCTGATACGTCTCCAACATATCCATAATTTTTGCTTGTTCCATGCTGTTATATTATCATTCTTGGATGTTTTACAATCATTTTATAGCAACTTTATATCATTTTGGGACTAACCTATTGACATAGTGTCCAGTGCCAGTTGCTATTTTTGCTTGCTTTTTACTTCACAGAATAACAGTACCAAACGGAGTCAAAAAGCAGCAAAATTGTTTGGAGAAATTTTATGGACCAGAAGACACCTGTTGGGATAAAGAAATACTAGAGGCGGGATCCTAAGGGAGCACAACCCACCTGGGCGCTCCTGGGGGCCTAGGCGCGCCCTCGTGGGTTGTGCCCATCTCGGCCGCCTCTCGCACCACCTTTTTGCTCTATAAATACCCCATAACTCCAAAAACCCTATGGGAATCGACGAAACACAATTCCAGGTGCTGCAAGTTCCATAACCACCAGATCCTATCTAGACACCATCACAGAGGGGTTCATCATACTCATTGGTGCCTCTCCGATGATGCGTGAGTAGTTCATTGTAGACCTACGGGTCCGTAAGCAGTAGCTAGATGACTTCCTCTCTCTCTCTCTATCTCTTTTGATTCTCAATACAATGGTCTCTTGGAGATCTATTTGATGTAACTATTTTTGCGGTGTGTTTGTTGGGATCCGATGAACTTTGAGTTTATGATTAGATCTATTTAATCCATGAAAGTTATTTGAGTTTTGATCTCTTATATGCATGATTACTTATATCCTCGTATTTCTTCTTCGAACCTTTAGTTTAGTTGGGCCAGCTAGATCGATTTTTCTTGCCATGGGAAGACGTGCTTTGTGATGGGTTCGATCGTGCGGTGTTCTTTCCAAGTGACAGAAGGGGCAGCAAGACACGTATTGATCGTTGCTATTAAGGATAACAAGATGGGGTCTATTCCTACATGAATATATCTTGTCTACATCATGTCATCGTTCTCATTGCATTACTCTGTTTCTCCATGAACTTAATACACTAGATGCATGTTGTATAGCGGTCGATGTGTGGAGTAATAGTAGTAGATGCAGGCAGGAGTCGGTCTACTAATCTTGGACGTCATGCCTATATAATGATCATTGCTTGGATATCGTTGATGACCCGTAAGTATAGGGGATCTATGGTAGTCCTTTCGATAAGTAAGAGTGTCGAACCCAACGAGGAGCAGAAGGAAATGACAAGCGGTTTTCAGCAAGGTATTCTCTGCAAGCACTAAAATTATTGATAACAGATAGTTGTGTGATAAGATAATTTGTAACGGGTAACAAGTAACAAAAGTAAATAAGGTGCAGCAAGGTGGCCCAACCCTTTTTTAGCAAAGGATGAGCCTGGATGAACTCTTATATGAAGCAAAGTGCTCCTGAGGACACATGGGAATTAATGTGAAGCTACTTTTCATCATGCTCATATGATTCACATTTGTTACTTTGATAATTTGATATGTGGGTGGACCGGTGCTTGGGTGCTGCCCTTCCTTGGACAAGCCTCCCACTTGTGATTAACTCCTCTCGCAAGCATCCGCAACTACAAAAGAAGAATTAAGATAAATCTAACCATAACATGAAACATATGGATCCAAATCAGCCCCTTACGAAGCAATGCATAAACTAGGGTTTAAGGTTCTGTCACTCTAGCAACCCATCATCTACTTATTACTTCCCAATGCCTTCCCGTAGGCCCAAACAATGGTGAAGTGTCATGCAGTCGACGTTCACGTAACTCCACTATAAGAGAGACAACATACATCCCATCAAAATATCGAATGAATACCAAATTCACATGATTAGAACAAGACTTCTCCCATGTCCTCAGGAACAAACGTAACTAATCATAAAGCATATTCATGTTCATAATCAGAGGAGTATTAATTATCATTAAGGATCTAAACATATGATCTTGCACTGAATAAACCAACTAGCATCAACTACAAGGAGTAATCAACACTACTAGCAACCCATAGGTACCAATCTGAGGTTTTGAGACAGAGATCGGATACAAGAGATGAACTAGGGTTTGAGAGGAGATGGTGCTGGTGTAGATGTTGATGGAGATAGACCCACTCTCGATGAGAGGATCGTTGGTGATGACGATGGCTTCGATTTCCTCCTCCCAAAGGGAAGTTTTCTCGGCAGAATAGCTCCACCGGAGCCCTAGATTGGTTCTGCCCAGGTTCTTCCCAAAAGCTTCCTTCTAATTTTTTCCAGGTCAAAACACACCATATAGTAGAAGATGGGCATCGGGGGCCTGCCAGGTGGCCCACAAGTCAGGGGCACGCCAAGGAGGGTAGGGCGCGCCCCCACCCTTATGGATGGCTGGTGGCCCCACTCTGGTGCTTTCTTTGCCCAATATTTTTTATTAATTCCAAAATGACTCTCCGTGAAGTTTCAGGACTTTTGGAGTTGTGTAGAATAGGTCTCTAATATTTGCTCCTTTTCCAATCCAGAATTCCAGCTGTCGGTATTCTCCCTCTTCATGTAAACCTTGTAAAATAAGAGAGAAAAGGCATAAGTATTGTGCTATAATGTGTAATAACAGCCCATAATGCAAGAAATATCAATATAAAAGCATGATGCAAAATGGACATATCACCTCCCCCAAGCTTAGACCTCGCTTGTCCTCAAGCGAAAGCCGAAATCAAAAAACATGTCACATGTTTAGATATTGAGGTGTCGATAAAATAAAATACGGACATGAGGGCATTATGGTCATCTTTAGAACAACACCATAAAATGTCATATAATGTCTTATGCTAAAGTAACGATTCATTCACAAGGTAAAGTATGAATTAAAAACTTCATTGAAAACTAACAAACTATGATCTCAGTCATTGAAGCAATTACAATTTATCATAACATCGGAAAGAGTCAATACAAGAGCTTTTCAGCAAGTCCACATACTCAACTATCATTTAGTCTTTCACAATTGCTAACACTCATGCGGTACTTATGGGTTCAAAGCCTTAGTCGGACACAGAGAAAGATAGGGGCTTATAGTTTCGCCTCCCAACCTTTTACCTCAAGGGTAATGTCAACAATAATACTTTATGCTAACCTACATCCGAGTGGATATATATTGGATATATATATCTTTCTCCAACACATACTGCTTGCCAAAAGGAAAAGGTCTAAAAAGGAAAGGTGAAGATCACCATGACTCTCGTATAAGGGTAGAAGATAAAAGTAAAATATAGGCCCTTCACAGAGTGAAGCAGAGGTTGTCATGCGCTTTTATGGTTGGATGCACAAAATCTTAATGCAAAAGAATGTCACTTTATATTGCTGCTTGTGATAAAGCACTTTATTATCCAGTCCATCGCTTTTATTTCTTCCATGTCATAAGTTCGTATAAAGCTTATTTTCTTCACACTAATAGATAATACATACTTAGAGAGCAATTTTTATTGCTTGCACCGATGATAACTTACTTGAAGGATCTTACTCAATTCATAGGTAGGTATGGTGGACTCTCATGGCGAAACTGGGTTTAAGGGATATTTTGATGAACAAGTAGTATCTCTACTTGGTGCAAAGGATTTGGCTAGCATGAGATGGAAAATCAAGCTCAACATGCTGGAGGATCCATGACAATATAACTTCTATTCGGATATAAGAAAACATAACCCACTATGTTGTCTTCCTTGTCCAACATCAACTTTTTAGCATGTCATATTCTAATGAGTGCTCACAATTACAAAAGATGTCCAAGATAGTGTATTTATATGTAAAACCTCTCTTTCTTTATTACTTCCTATTAATTGCAACAATGACCAAAACTATGTTTGTCAACTCTCAACAACTTTTATTCATCATACTCTTTTTATTTCTTTTTGTTTCCTTTCTCTTATTTTTATTCCCTCAAGATCATAGCAAGAAAGCAAAGCCCTCAACTCAAAACTACTCTTTATTATATAGCTCACGGACTTGATTACATAGATAGATCTCGAAACAAAACTCAAAGCTAGATCATGCTAAAATTTTATTCTACTAGATCAAGATATAACCAAAAGGATCGAACTAAGAAAAACAATAAAAGTAAATGTGTGATGGTGATACGATACCGGGGACCTCCCCCAAGCTTGTCAGTTGCCAAGGGGAGTGCCCATACCCATGTGTTTATATCTCTTTCTTCGGAGGTGGTGATGAGGGAGTTGTTGATGTAGTAGGCTTGTCATCCATCTTCCAAGGCATAGTCTCACCATCATAGAATGATGAACGAGTCTCCGGGATCCTCAAATCTGCAGCCAAACTCATCCTCTTAAATCTGTATTCATACTCACAGTTTTGGTTTTGCAGGTCATAGATCTGGGCTTGGAGATGCTCGATTTTCTCATGAAGCTTTAAGATGGCCTCCCCGATGTTCTTGGCATCCAGCTTGTGATTGTTGGTGAACTCCGCGATCATCAAGTGATTGGTGTTGAGACCACGTTTCACCATCCCTTAACACTTGAAAACTTGCTGCTCCATTGCTTCAAGTCTTGTATCCATGCTTCCGGTCTTCTTCGGCCCCTCAACATCGCGGATGTGCAGCACCCTCTCACACATCTCAATGGTTTGAGGGTATCGCAGCACCTTCGCAAGGTAGTGGTTGATGACCTTCTCAAAAAACTTGTCCTTGGGGGCACTTGGAGATTTCATGGCGATCTAGATCTGTCAGAAAAACAGCTCGAAACAAGAATAGAGGATTTTGTCGTGGTACAGTGGTCAAAACCTTCGGGAGATTATATAATGAATTTTTACCAACCAAAAGAAGTATGGTGCAAGAAAACAGAGTCCAGAGGGTACACGAGGTGGCCACATGGCAGGGGCGCGCCCAGGGAGTAGGGCATGCCCTCCACCCTTGTGGTCTCCTCGTGTCTCTTTCGGAATACTTTTAATTTTCCTAATTTTTTAAATATTCCAAAATGGAGAAAACTTGCTATTCCTATCGAAGACTACGCTTCTGGCAGCCTCCATCTTGCAGCATGTAGAAGAGAGTAGATGGTAAGTTCACCAAGTACCATCGCGTAGCATAATCCTACCAAGCGATTCTCCCCTTGTCGCCCTATGGGAAAGCGATCATCGGGTTGTCTCTGGAACTTGTCTGGGTGTGTTTTATTAAGTATCCAGTTCTGGTTGTCATAAGGTCGAGGTACAACTCCGGGACGTCCTTTTACCGAGGGATAGGACTATTCGAATAGATAAACTTCCCTGCAGGGGTGCACCACAGTTCCCAACATGCTCAATCCCTCTGGTCAGACACACTTTCCTGGGTCATGCCCGGTTTTAGAAGATCAACACGTCGCAGCCCTACCTAGGCTCATTAAAGAGGTCAGCACGCCGGTCTAAATCCTATGCGCGCAGTGGTGTGGACCCATCGCCCATTGCACACCTGCACGTTGCGTATGCGGACAGTGAGCAGACTCTAGCCTCCCTTATACCAGAGCAGGCGTTCCAGTCTAACCCGGCGCGCGCCGCTCAGTCGCTGACGTCAAGAAGGCTTCGATTGATACCATGACATTGAGTGCCCATAACTATTCCCGCGTAGTTGGTTAATGCGTATAGGCCAGTGGTCAGGCTCAGATCAAATACCAAGATCTCGTTAAGCATGTTATTTTAAAGTAACTGCGGATGCCAACTAGGGACAGGCCCACCTCTCACCTAGGTGTCTCAACCTGCCCTGTCGCTCCGCCACAAAGATCCACTCAGAGGGCCGTCAGGACAAATGTCCTTTGAGCCCCCAATCCGTGAATCACTCGCGGGTACTCTCCGAGCCGACCTGACTTTAGTCACCACCAGAATAATATGTATGTAAGTATAGTATATACCCGTGATCATAGTATAGCATGGCAGACGGACAAGAATGTAGGGCCACAGATGATAAACTAGCATCCTATACGAAGCATTTAGGATTGCAGGTAAGGTATCAACAACTGTAGCAACAATGACAGGCTATGCACAGAATAGGATTAACCGGAAACAGTAACATGATACACTACTCTAATGCAAGTAGTAGAGAGAAGGAATAGGCGATATCTGGTGATCAAGGGGGGGCTTGCTTGGTTGCTCTGGCAAGAAAGGGTCATCAACACCGTAGTCGACCGGGGCAGCAGCGGCGTTGGTCTCTGATACGTCTTCAACGTATCTATAGTTTATGAAGTATTCATGCCATGTTTACAATAATTTTATATGGTTTTGGTATGATTTGCACGGAACTAACCTGGACTAACATTCTTTTCAGCAGAACTACCGTGGTGTTGTTTTTTGTGCAGAAATGAAAGTTCTCCAAATGAGCTGAAACTTTTTGATGCTTTTTTTGGAACAAAAGAGACCCCCGAAGCTTCATGGGAGGGCCAGAAGAGCCACAAGGAGGGCACAACCCACCGAGGCGCGCCTGGGCCCTTGCCCGTGCCCTGGTGTATCATGCTCACCTTGAGGCCCATCTGGACGTGAGACCGACGCCAAAAATTCCTATAAATAGAGAAACCATCAGAAATAACCCTAGATCGGAAGTTCCACCACCACAAGTCTCTGTAGCCACCGAAAACCAATCGGGACCCTGTTCCGGCATCCTGCCGGAGGGGGAATCATCTCTGGTGGCCATCTTCATCATCCCGGCGGCCACCATGATGAGGAGGGAGTAGTCCACCCTCGGGGCTGAGGGTTTGTACCAGTAGCTATGTGTTTAATCTCTCTCTCTCTCGCGCAATCTTGAGATGTCACGATCTTGATGTATCATGGGATTTGTTAACATAGATGGATCATATGATGTTTCTCCCCTCACTACACTTGTTGTGATGAATTGAGTCTTTACCCTTTGAAGTTTTGTCTTGTCGGATTGAATGTTCAGATTTGAGAACACTTGATATATGTCTTGCAATTGAATACTCTTGGTGACAATGGGGTATCGTATTGATTCACTTGATATATGTTTTGGCACTCAACTCACGGATTCCCGAGGTGACATTGGGGTAATCTATGCATAGGGGTTGATGCACATTCTTATCTTTGTTTCTCCGATAGAAATCTCGCGGCACTCTTTGAAGTTCTTTGTGTTGGATTGAATATTATAAATCTGAATTTGCTTTGGTGTTATTTTAGTATGAACTCTAGGATAGATCGAACGGAAAGATTAGCTTTTTGTTATTTTAGTACGAATTCTTCAATAGATCGAACGTAAAGAATAGCTTTGAGGTGGTTTCGTACCCTACAAACAATTCCATCTTATGTTCTCCGCTAGATAGGAACTTTGGAGTGGTTCTTCATCGCACTTTGAGGGATGCTTATATGATCCAACTATGTTAGCATTGTTGAGAGATTGCACTAGTGAAACTATGCACCCTAGGCCTCATTTTCAAGCATTGCAATACCGTCTGTGCTCCGTTTTACCAATTGCTACCTTGCAGTTTTTATTTATTTAGATTATAAAAATATATTTCTACCATCCATATTCACTACTGCAGGATGCTGCTAACGCGACACTACGAACAGACACCCTTTGAGAAACTGTGTGGGATGCAATAATCGCAAACGGTGGTGTCAGAGAACCGTAAAAAATGTCCAAAACGTTTGCGATGATGGATGCATCAAACAAGGTTCAGATTTTAGTTGCGTGTGCGATACACAGCATACAGTTCAGTTCAATGAACTGTTTGCCATGATGAGGAACAAAAGAAACGGCCAACCAGATGAAGGCGTGTGCGATACACAGCATACGGTTCACTTGGATTAACTGTTTGTGATGAGGCGGAACAACAGAAACAAACAGATAGATAAAGGTGTGTGCGATTGAGGGCATACGCTTCAGAAGGATTAACTATTTGCGATTAGGCAACAGAATAGAAATGGTCAGCCAGATCAAAGGTGTGTGCGCTTGATGGCATACACTTCACACGGATGAACTGTTTGCGATTAGCCACAACAAACAGAAACAGTTAGACAGATCAACGTGTTTGCGCTAGACGGGCACACATTCTAATTAAAAGAAGCATGCGCGATGGTAATAACGAGCGCACATGGTTCTTGGAACAATACGTGTGCTGACATTGCCTATTGCGGTGCACCAAACGCCACGTATGCGGCCGAGAAAGCGTGCCCACGTTACGCCGACCAGGAATAGTGCCACACTTAGAAATTATAGAACTATCAATAAAGTTTGAGCCTACGTCCCATCAGCTTCCAAATTGCAAACCTGTTCAAACCGATCAAAACCTAAATCGTTTCCCACATAGGAGTGTATTAGTACTCGGTTATAAATATTGTACTATGCCAAGATGAGTGCACATTCCTTCCTCACCTCCTCATCCACAAAAGCAAACAGGTCATTCAGCATCGTTCTCTTGCGTCTTCCATGGCCAGATTGAGTTCTCGGTCGAGAGATTACCACCACGGAGAGGCGAGCATGGAAGCAGAAACATGAGAGATGTCCCTCTTAGCCGCGAAAGCAGCCGACATGTCCCGCCGCGCCGCGGAAGCAGCATGGAGGTCTCGCCGCGCCGCCGAAACAACATGGAGGTCCCGCTGCACCATCGATGCAGCAAATTGGTCTGGTCTCACCGCAAACACAGCAGAGATGTCTTGCTGCACCGCGAATGCAGTAGAGATGTCCTCCCGTGCCGCAGAGGCCTGGGAAAATCTCTCGCGTGCAGGCCAGGACTCTTACAAGTGCATGCATGCGATCATCCATAGCCAGATGTATCAGATCTCTGGCTGGATGAAGCTGCAGGACGAGTTGAATGCCTCATTTGAACAACTCTGGGCCGACCACGACCTGCTGAGGGTGAAGATCATTGGAAGGGCGGAGTAGGCGGAGGAGACCGCTGCCTTGTTGAAGAGGACATGCGTCATCGTCAAGAATCTTATGGATGAGAATGCCATGCTCCGCATCGTGCGTGAAAGGCTGGTGGAGGAATCCGCAGTTGCTTCCGAGCAGCGTATTAAGGACATGAAACTGATGAAAGAGATCATCGCCGCTCGCGGCGAGAACTAGTCTCCGTAACCTACAACACATCAAGAAAGTAGAGATCAGCGAGCCGTATCGTTGTATGCGTCTTCCTTCTTCTTTTGCCCATGTGTATTTCGGGCGTAGCCGCATGTGGCTTTTTTAGTTATCTTCCTAGATATGTGAGAAAATTATTATCCACTGTCATCGTCCTTATATTCATCATGCTTGCTATAAGTCACAGTCGATGCTATATAGGTCCGTCGGATCTTACATCAAGATTCGTGCAAAACTTTCTTATCAGATTTTCACTTTTCTCTCTTAAATCTCTGCCTAGTGAGACATAGCCACACCATGAAACGAGGGCTCGGGCGCCATTAATGGAGACATTGGGAGGGAGGTGCATGGCGGATAGAGGTCAAAGGGCTCTCCTCCTGATTAGCACGCATAGGGGTCTGATCGCAAGCCTCCCGTACTCAAATAGCTACCCCGCACGACACTTCCTAGCCAATTAAAAAAGGGACGCGTGGCGACATGTAATTGGTAAGTAGAACGCCCACGGTTTCAATAATATTTGTGTTTACGATTTGTAACGTGACAACACTTGTTCCAAAATGACTTTGTTGATTTTTAATGTGTGCGCCTTCGCAAATCGGACAGAAAAAATACCACAACATGTTGGTGCCAATGTCATGACACCATGCCAAGTTTCATGATTTTCAGGCGTGTTTTGGATTTACAGGAACTAAAAAAATGAAGTTTCACAATCTTTTTGGCCGATCCACGACGCCCAGATGTTTGAATTTCATTCTCATTTCTTGCATGGGACCTAGAAATTCACCCAAGGACACACATGCGATTTTTCAACCAACTTTGGTGCACCGGAGCATGTGCTTGTAGTTCAAATTTGAATTATGCACATTAAATGCCTAGAAATTCAATTAATGTACAAAGACAGCCAAACGAACCCGGAATAATTCCAAAAGTTAGCACAATACTTCTATTTGGTCTAATCTTCCTGTGTAAACAAATTAAGGCGGGAGAAGGCAGTGTGCGTATGTCGTTTCGCACACAGAGGTGACGCGTTCCATCTTGGAACCACGAGCCTTCTTGAGAGAAGCTCCGCTTTTCCAGCAGCTTATACCAAAGCTTGTCCCAATTTGGCCAAAAAATTACCACAACATGTTGGTGCCATGTCATGACACCATGCCAAGTTTCATGATTTCCAGGCGTGTTTTGGATTTACATGAATTAAAAAACCAAGTTTCTCAATCTTTCCGGCCGAGTGACGATGCCCAGTAGTTTGAATTTCATTCCCATTTCTTGAATGGGACCTAGAAATTCACCCAAGGACACACATGTGATTTTCTACCAACTTTAGTGCACTAGAGCATGTGCTTGTAGTTCAAATTGGAATTATGCACATTAAATGCCCAGAAATTCAAATAATGTATAAAAAAGGCCAAACGAACCCGGAATTAATGTATACAAAAATGAAATACATGCTTGGAAAACATGACGCCTGGCGTGGTGCCATGGTTTGGCCTCACCGTGCCCTAGTAAAAATTTGAGAATTTTTTCCTTATGTCATCATGCACGCCTTTCATAAATTGAACCATCGCCGAGGAAGTTCCATGGCTTCGAGGGGGAACTCACCAAGATTGAAGGGGGATCCAAATTTCCTTTGTCCTTTGTCCATGAGTTTTTTCTACGATGAACATACACGCTACAAATCACCACGTTCAAATTTGACACTTTTCCGTGTTCATTTACCATATTTAGGGGATTATTTGCATTCTCTAGGCATTAATGCACATAATTCAAATTCGAACAATCAGTGCATGAAAAGGTAACGGTTTGGAAAACCATCCTCATGCCATTTAGTAAATTCTCATGCCCTTTACAAGGAATGGACAGATATTTCAAGGAAATGTGTGGCAATAGTCAACCATAAACGTGTCATTTACCGTGTAACAACTATACAAAATATGAAATAAATGCTTGAAAAACATGATGCCTGGCATGGTGCCATGGTATGGCCTCACCATGCCCTGGTAAAAACTTGAGAATGTTATCCTTATGTCATCATGTACGCCTTTCATAAATCCAACCATCAACGAGGAAGTTCCATGGTTTCGAGGGGAAATCACCAAGATTGAAGGGGGATCGAAATTTCCTTTGTCCTTTGTCTATGAGTTTTTTCTAAGATGAACATACACCATGCAAATCACCACGTTCAAATTTGACACTTTTCTGCATTCATTACCATATTTAGGGGATTATTTGCATTATCTAGGCATTAATGCACAAAATTCAAATTTGAACAATCGGTGCATGAAAAGGTGCACAAGAATGGTCTAAAAAACCATCCTCGTGCCATTTAGTAAATTCTCATGCCTTCTACAAGGAATGGACAGATATTTCGAGGAAATGTGTGGCAATAGTCAACCATAAACGCGTCGTTTACTGGGTAACAACTATACAGAAAATGAAATAAATGCTTCAAAAACATGATTCCTGGTGTGGTGCCATGGTATGCCCTCACCATGCCTTGGTAAAAATTTGAGAATGTTATCCTTATGTCGTCATGCACGCCTTTCATAAATCGAACCATCACCGAGGAAGTTTCATGGTTTCGAGAGGGAAATCACCAAGATTGAATGGGGATCCAAATTTCCTTTGTCCTTTGTCCATGAGTTTTTTCTAAGATGTACATACACCCTGCAAATCACCACGTTCAAATTTGTCACTTTTCCGGGTTAATTTACCATATTTAGGGGATTATATGCATTTTCTAGGCATTAATGCACAAGAACGGTTTGAAAAACGATGCTCGTGCCATTTAGTAAATTCTCATGCCTTTTACAAGGAATGTACAGATATTTCGATGAAATGTGTGGCAATAGTCAACCACAAACATTTGTTTATTGGGTTTTCAACTATAGAAAAAAATGAAATAACTGATTGAGAAACATGACGCCTGACATGGTTCCATGGTATGCCCTCACCCTGCCTTGGTGAAATGTTGAGAAGGTTTGGCTTATGTCGCCATGCACGCTCTTCATAAATCGAACCATCGACGGGGAAGTTCCATGCTTTCGAGAGGGAAATCACCAAGATTGAAGGGGAATCCAAATCTTCTTTGTTTTTTGCCCTGGAATTTTTTTTCCTATGAAGAACATACACCCTGCAAATCACCGTGTTCAAATTTGGCATTTTTCGGGCTCATTTACCATATTTAAGGGATTACGTGAAATTTCTACGCATTTGGCGCATATAAATCCAATCCAGCTACAACTGCACGGATGTGATGTGAGGGACATGGATTGCCGTTAGATCACGGTGCATCCTACGATGCACACGCGCGATTCGCGTGGCTGGGGTTCCAGCCAATCATAACACAACACACAATAGCCTCAGCGCACACTATTTCCGGAAGCGACCGAGATGAACCGTGTGCGATAATGAACGAGCAAAATTGTAAGGGAAGCCAAATTTCCTTTGTCGTTTGTCGTTGAGCTCTTAAAGACTACCGCACTGTACGGCTGCCCGGCCCCTTCGTCCGAGAGCTCTCTCTAAGCGTCGTTCATGGCACCGCGGCACACAGTAACTGGTAAGGAAGCGATGGCATCCCAGGGTGTCGCGTTCCTCATTGCCCGCGACCACACACATGGTAAGGAAGCAACGTCATCTCCCCGCGCCGAGTTCATCGCCGCCGGCGGCCACATAGTTACGTGGGCGAACTTTTTGGCTGCCATGGACGAACGGGCGGTGGATCTAGAGGCAGCCAAAGCCGCACAGGAGGATCGAAAAAGGCAAAAGGCAGTCAAGAAAAGAGAGTCCCGCTGCCGCAAGAAAGAAGAGGCCGCACGCCGTGACGAGGAGAGCTTGGCGGAGATTGAAGCACGGTTGGCTGCCGCCTACAAGGCCGGGAAGGAGAACACCGGCGTCTGGCCAGCATGCCCCGATGGCAGCTTGTGAGTAGTTTTGTAGTATTAGAGCAAATTACCAGTAGTACTTTAAGTTTGTAGTATTAACGTACAATGAGCATCCTTTGAGGGCTTTGAGCGTTGATTAGCATGTGTGACTGTGTGCACTTTTTTGCGTTAATCATTAGAAGATCACAAAACGCATGGTTTCTATGTTGTACCCGTGTGCGTTTTTTTGCCTTAATGATCCATAAGTCTATTACCTGTGCGATGGTTCCTAATAAACCAGGCGTACCATTGACTGAAAAAATCGACTACACATGTACATTTTTTTGGAGATGGGAACTGCCAATTTTCTGTTTTCTTGCACACGAGTATTTTACGTGCTTCGTCTGCTTGTGTGTTTCCCCCACACAAGTTTTTAGTTTCACAGCGAAATTTTCATTAGGCGCGCGATTTCAGAATTTATTTCTCCAACCACATCCCCACCCATCAAATTTCCTCAGTATCTCCCCGCCACCTCCCCCCTCTCCCCCCCGCGCCCCCACTCCTTCCCCTACCAGAAGCTCAAACCGTCGCCACGCAACCACAGCTTCAACCACATCTATGTTCTGCTCGGATCTAGTCAGGTAACCCACTGATCTCTATCACGGCCCCGACATGATTGCTTAAATGGCGCCTGCAAAACATCCTCATGCCTTCAAATACCCACCGTCCCTACCTCCAAAGCATCGCCGTGCAAGCCCAACCACATATCACGTGGAGGTCGAGGAGCTAATGGCGGTCCATGGCGCGATGGCCGCTGTGCGTGTTGACCCGGAGGAACACCTCGCCTCCGCTGCCACCGACATGGTGCAGGATCTGGCCCAGAAGAAGTGCCCCGACGACTACCCACCACGACTTAACAAGTATGATTTGACCAGCTAAATTTTACCAATACCACTTGCAATGGCTATGTTTTTTACAGTTGATGTATTAAGCATGTTCGTGCCTTGTTTATTTCAGTACTACACACTGTGTGATGTTCAAGTATTAATTGTTTAGTTTAATTTCACCAATACCAGCAACAAACTTTGCTACCATGCTACTCTCCGCAATGAAGATATACTAGAGATGCTACCCATTTGCTATTTTTGGTGGATGCTAACCCTGTTGTACTTAACATGCCTATCCATGTACTTACGCAGGGCCATAACGGGTGATGTTGTTGTTTGCCGTCGAGGTTAGCTGCATCCCATGTCTTACAGTATTTTACATCATTTGTGCAATTGCACTTTGGCTTCTAACGTTTACTTGCTTCTTGTAGGTACACATGTCGGGGGCACTGATCCACGCTTCGACTCGGAGGAAGAGCTTGCCTCCGCCGCCGCTGACTTTGGGCGGGCTATGGCCAAGATGAAGTGCCCCAGCAACTACCTCTCAGGACTTACCAAGTATGAACTCACCAGTTCAATATTACCAATACTAGTTGCAATTAATGGCTATGTTTTGTACGGTCAATGTCTTAAGCATCTTATAGTAAACATGCCTAACAGGTTTTAGCTATTTCCCCTACCTTTTTATAGACAACCGGGCCATTATCTGCTCTGGCAGCACCTGCCTTGTGATATTTAACTCTTCCAATTGCATTTTTATCAGTACCGGTTTCAATTTCCATTAAGACTGTTGCAATTAACAGTTGTATCCATTTTTAAACAGTTGTATTTCAATGGCTACAAACTTACAAAACATGAATTAGGATGTTGTTAGGCCTGTTGCAATTAACAATTGTATCCATTTTTTAATCCATCCCTTTGCTACCGTGCTACTCTTTTGCAATGAAGATATCACTACAGATGCTGCCGTTTTATTACCATGCATTTTCTCTTTTTGGTGGATGTTAACCCTGTTGTAGTTAACATTGACTTTCCATGTACTTACACAGGGCTACAATGGGGGATGTTGTTGTTTGCCGTCGAGGTTAGCTGCATCCCATGTCTTATACACCATCTATTCCTAAATTTAAGTATTTTTAAAGATTCCAGTATAGACTACATAAGGAGCAAAATGAGTGAATCTAGATTCTAATCTAAACTATATCTATAATTCTATATACATCAGTATGTAGTTTATATTCAAATCTCTAAATATATTTGTACTTAGGAATGTAGGTAGTTGTATTTTACATCATTTGTGAAATCTCATTTAGCTTCTAACATTTACTGGTTTCTTGTAGGTACGTATATGAGTGGTACTGATCCACGCTTCGATCCCTTTTGCATATGGGGCAATGAGATATTCATTAACAAGCGTCAAGTGAGGAAACTAAGAAAGATTGATAGGCAAAAGAAACAGGTGATGGGAATTAAGCTCTTTATTTACACTTTGTCCAAGACATCAGTGAACTTTAGGATGGTAAGTAATCTATTGCCTTTTCCCCTTACACACAACAAGTTACTCTATTAGACCTCATGATCTGATATTTTTATCTTTTCAGTGGTTTCCGAAGCTATTTACTGATGATTACCTTGCAAACTACATGACCGGAGTGGAGACTACTAAGGTTAAAGTATATAATTCATGCTACCATGATAATGCTCTAGAAGTCTTCCTAAAGGCGGTGAAGGATGAGCGGGCGATCGTCACAAGGGGTTGGACAAAAGTTGATCGTGCCTATGGCATGCAGGAAGGCACATTATGGGCATTCCGCTTCTTCAACAACATTAGGAGTCAAAATGATTTACACTTGTCTCTTCACCTTTACCGCCTGTAAATATTGTGGTTCATCATAGTTAATTGATGTCTAATCCTGTAATTACTGAAAATATTGTACTGACAATTTTATTTATGGATTCATTGTTGAACCATTGTGATGAGAATTTGAATTGCACGTTTCATATTTCAAAAATTCCAATTCAAATAATAAATTACAGCCAAAAAATTTGTACAGGAGCGAACAAAATAATGTGCACATGGTTAGAAAGAAAATAGTGTGTGCGATGAAAAAAGAAAACAGACGGTTCTTTGACGTGAAACATTTGCGATGCCATTCAGACGCACAAACAATTTCGTCTCATATGCGTGTGCGATTCATGGTAATACGACAAATGTTTCAAACTAGTGTGCGTGTTTGATAGGAATACCAATCGCACATAGTTACGAAAATGTACACGTTGGTGTTAGTAGAGGCACCACACACATTTTACATTCTTGAACCATGTGCAATAACGTAACTATCACAAACATATCGGCAGATTAAATGTTGATGTCCACCTTTTTCACACGACTATAGCGGCCTAATCCTTTGGGATGTACATAAGAACTGAAACGTATCCTTGGATTGACTGTGTGTGATATACATACGAATGGAAATGTTTTTCTGGGACTCACCCTGTGGGATGTACATGCGAACGGAAACAATTGGGTTTCCATGCCTCGCCCGATCGCACACGAGTTAGCTTGTGTGCCAGGAGGTCCTATCCCCGACGGTTTCTGGGTTGTGTGGGAAGGACCCCCCCCCTATCGCCCACACTCACTTGGATATGGTTCCAAATGTTGTCTCGGAAAGGGGTTTAAAACTGTTTGTATAGCACCGACGCGTACCAGTGATTACACTTTTATTCACCATCTCTTCGCCGAACTAGTGCACCTATACAATTTGGCATTGTATTGGGTGTGTTGGGGACACATGAGATTTCTTTGTATTTGGTTGCAGGGTCGTTTGAGAGAGACTATCTTCATCCTACGCCTCCCACGGATTGACAAATCTTAGGTCATCCACTTGAGGGAAAATTGCTACTGTCCTACAAAACTCTACGCTTGGAGGCCCAACATGTGTCTATAATAATAAAGTTGCGTAGTAGACATCAAGGTCTTTTCTGGCGCCGTTGCTGGGGAGGTGAGTTCTTGAAGGTATATCTTTAGATCTTGCAATCGTACCTTTTAGTTTCTTGTTTTATTACTAGTTTGGTTTATAAAAGAAAACTACATAAAAATGGAATTAAGGTTGCATCATATTATTGATCATCTTTATAATATCTTTCTTGAAAATGATGGATCGGAAAGTTGTGCTCAGTTGATAGAAGAAGAATTCTATAGGATGTTTGGCATAAAATATTTGAATGATGAGCATGATTGCAATGTTGTTAGTATGAATTCTTTGAATATCCATGATGCTAATGATATGCAAAGCCACAAGTTTGGGGATGCTATGTTTGATGAAGACGATGTTTTTAGTCCGCCAAGATTTGATGTGCAAATTTGTTATAATGATTGCATGCCTCCTATTTATGATGATTATAATGATAAAAGTGGATTTGGAGAGGTCATGACTTTATTTAGTGATGAATCCACCATTTTGGATGAGGCTTTAATTGACTATGATAACAAGGTTGCTATCTATGATGATTATGGCGATGACATGTATGCTATAAAGAATAATGATAACCATGAAACTTGTCATAATGAGTTTAATTTTCACTCTCACGATAGTTATTTTGTTGAGTTTGCTCCCACTACTATTGATGAGAAGAAATTTGCTTATGTGGAGAGTAATAAGTTTTCTATGCTTATGTGTCATGAAAAGAATGCTTTATGTGATGGTTATATGGTTGAATTTCTTCCTGATGCTGCTGAAAATTATTATGAGAGAGGAACATATGCTTTTACATATCTCAATAATACCAAGTTTCCTCTCTATATGTTGAAAGTTTTGAAGTTGCACTTGTTTTGCCTTCCTATGCTAGTTGATTATTGCTCCCGTAAGTTGTTTCCTCACAAAATCCCTATGAATAGGAAGTGGGTTAGGCTTAATTGTGCTAGTCATATGCTTCATGATGCTATCTTTGTGTTTCAATTCTTTTCTTCTATGTGAGCATCATTGAAATCATCATGCCTAGCTTAAAAGGCATTAAAGAAAAGCACTTGTTGGGAGACAACCCAACATTTACCCCTACTTTTTTTGTGTGTTCACATGATTAGGTTACTGTATTAATGATTTTTTATTGTTTTTGTTTCAATAAAGTGCCAAGTAAAGCCTTTGGGATCTTGTTGGGTGATAGTTGATTTGATCTTGCTGAAAAACAAAAACTTTTGTGCTCACAAAAATAACTATCATTTTTAACATAAGAGTGCTTTTGAGTTGATTCTTTCTTCAGAAGATTAATATACAAATTTCTCACGGGGTCATAATTTTTTCATAATGTTTGGAGTAGCAGAAGTATGGTTTGACTACAGATTACTACAGACTGTTCTGTTTTTGACAGATTTTGTTTTCAATGCATAGTTTGCATGTTTCCTTGTTTTTATGGCTTATATTGCTCAATATAAATTGTGTAAATGATATGCTACAGTAGGCATTGTGTGGAAACAGTTATGAATCTTGTCTTTGACAGTACCAAAGTGAAATGGTTTGCTCTTTATCATACTAACCTATCTCACAAAGTTGCGTTAAGTTTTGTGTGATTGAAGTTTTCAAGTTTTGGGTGAGATGTCGATATGAGGAGAATAAGGAGTGACAAAACCCTAAACTTGGTGATGCCCAAGGCACCACAAGTTAATATCCAAGGAAGATCCAAGCAACTAAGCTTGGGGATGCCCTGGAAGGTATCCCCTCTTTCGTCTCCAACATTATCGGTAACCTCACTTGGAGCAATGTTTTCATTCGTCACATGATATGTGCTTTTCTTGGAGAGTCAATTTATTTTGTTTTATTTCAATAAAAGTGGCAATGATAGCCTTTTCCATGCTTATTTTGCAAGTATACTTGTTGCTGTTTGAAAACAGAAAGTTTATCGCTGTTGCAAAAATTCCTGACAAAAGTCAGAATGCGATAAAAGGTTGAAACTTTTTGCAAAGCAAGATATGATAAATTTTCTAAAGTGTGGTAATTTTTTCACAATTTTTGGAGTTAGGGAAGTATGATGAATATTGCATTCTTTAGGGACTATACTATTTTGGCAGATTGCTGTTATGTTTGCATTGTTTGCATATGTTTGCTTGTTTATTGATTCTATTTGAGGATAGGAGTATTAAATATGCAGAGACATTTAGTATGAAATGTTGAATAATAATTTTAGTGATTTTCTACAGTAGAGAATGATAAGGTTTTGCATTGATTTATACTAACCTATCTCACGAGTTCTTGTTGAGTTTTGTGTGGATGAAGTTTTTGAGATTTAGGGAAACCATGATATAATAGGAATTAAGGAGACACAAAAGCTCAAGCTTGGGGATGCCCAAGGCATCCCAAGCTAAAATTCCAAGAAGTCTCAAGCATCTAAGCTTGGGGATGCCCCGGTAGGCACCCCACCTTTTTTCTTCAACAATTATCGGTTAGTATCGGTTGAGCCTAAGTTTTTGCTTCTTCACATGAGTTGTGCTATGCTTGGAATGTCATTTTGTTTTGTTTTGATTGCTGTTTTAATAAAATATTTAGATCTGAAAGTTTTTAAATAAGAGAGAATCCACAATTAGCTACCCATTTACATAACTACTCGTTTGATCTTCATTTATATCTTTTTGAAGTAGTTTGTCATTTACTCTCGTGCTTCACTTATATCCTATGAGTAAATTGTTGAATGAATTGAATATCATGAAGTTGAAATTATATGTTCATATCATTCCTAGTGGTAGCTTCACATTGGGTTTATAAAGTGAAATCTTTTGAAGCTTGACAATCACAATATTTGTCATACAAGCAATTCATGAATGATTAGTAGAAGGAAGAGAACTTTCACATGCAAATACACTATCCTGGAAATCTTTTGTGATTGTGAGCCCCTATGCCAAAATTGTTGACGTTGGACAAGGAAGACAACGTAATGATTTATGTTTGTTCATATTCACATAGAATTATATTGTCATAGATCCTTCAACATGTGGTGCTTGCCCCCTATCTTTGCTAGCTAAAAATTCTGCACCAAGTAGAGATACTACTTGTGCATCCAAAAACCCTTAAACCCAGATCTTGTTTTGAGAGTCCACCATACCTACCTATGGATTGAGCAAGATCCTTCAAGTAAGTTGTCATCGGTGCAATAAGGCAATAAAAATTGCTTCTAATTAAAAGTGTTAGATCATTTAGTGTAAGAAAAAATTGAGCATTGTACGAACTTGTGATGGCAAAGAATAAAAGTGATAGACTGCATAATAAAGGTTGCTATCATAAGGGGCAATATAACGTGACATTCTTTTGCACTAAGGGGTTGAGCATACGAACAAATAAGCGCATGGAAACCTCTGCTTCCCTCTGCGAAGGGCCTATCTTTTACTTTTCAGTATTTACTTTCATGCAAAGAGTCAAAGTTTTTCTCTCTATTCCTTTTTATTTTTCTTTTGGCAAGCATCATGTGGTGTGGAAAGATCTAGGCACATATATCCATTTGGATGTGGGTAGCATGAGTTATTATTGTTGACATCACCCTTGAGGTGAATACGTTGGGAGGCGAAATTATATCCCCTATCTTTCTATGTGTCCGATTGAAATGTTTTTCCCATGTGTATGTGGTGAGTGTTAGCAATCATAGAAGACTATATGTTGGTTGAGTATGTGGAGCTCTTACTTGGACTCTGTTGAATAAGTTGAATTGCAATTGCTTGGTGACTGAGAACATAGGTTGTTGAGTTTCAAGAGAATTCATTATTTGAACCTTAACATGTGAATTGGCTGCTACTTGGTCATGATAAGTTTTATAAGAAAGAGTTGCTGCTATGATGCTAGGATAAGTGATTGAAATTGTCATTGATCAAACTTGTGCACTTTGCTAGCATTCACACTTCATAAATTATTTGTTTTCTCATTTACCTACTCCATGACGAGTAGGAATTAAGCTTGGGGATGCTGATACGTCTCCAATGTACCTATAATTTATGAAGTATTCATGCCATGTTTACAATAATTTTATATGGTTTTGGTATGATTTGACTGGAACTAACCCGGACTGATGCTGTTTTCAGGAGAACTACCGTGGTGTTGTTTTTTGTGGAGAAATGAAAGTTCTCCAAATGAGATGAAACTTTTTGATGATTGTTTTTGGAACAAAGGAGACCCCCGAAGCTTCGTGGGAGGGCCAGAAGAGCCATGAGGAGGGCACAACCCAACAGGGCGTGCCTGGGCCCTTGCCCATGCCCTGGTGTATCGTGCTCACCTCGAGGCCCATCTGGACGTGAGACCGACGCCAAAAATTCCTATAAATAGAGAAACCATAAAAAACCTAGATCAGAAGTTCCGCTGCCGCAAGTCTCTGTAGCCACCGAAAACCAATCGGGACCCCGTTCCGGCGGCCATCTTCATCATCCCGGCGGCCAACACGATGAGGAGGGAGTAGTCCACCCTCGAGACTAAGGGTTTGTACCAGTAGCTATGTGTTTAATCTCTCTCGTGCGCGCGATTTTGAGATGTCACGATCTTGATGTATAATGGGCTTTATTAATATAGATGGATCATATGATGTTTCTCCCCTCTCTACAATTGTTATGATGAATTGAGTCTTTACCCTTTGAAGTTTTGTCTTGTCAGATTGAATGTTTAGATTTGAGAACATTTGATATATGTATTGCAATTGAATACTCGTGGTGACAATGGGGTATCGTATTGATTCACTTGATATATGTTTTGGCACTCAACTCGCGGATTCCCAAGGTGACATTGGGGTAATCTATGCATAGGGGTTGATGCACTTTCTTGTCTTTGTTTCTCTGGTAGAAATCTTGGGGCACACATTGAAGTTCTTTGTGTTGGATTGAATATTATAAATCTGAATTTGCTTTGGTGTTATTTTAGTACGAACTCTAGGATAGATCAAATGGAAAGAATAGCTTTGTGTTATCTTAGTACTAACTCTTGAATAGATCGAATGGAAAGGATAGCTTTGAGGTAGTTTCGTACCCTACAAACAATTCCGTCTTATGTTCCACTACAAAAAATACACTTCAGTGATGATACATGTTTGTCACACTAGGTCACGTTTTCTGTCATGCATGTACATCCATGATGATTTTATGACAGAATCATGATAGTCATACTTGTGCTGTCGTAGAAGTGTTCCATGACATTACATAAATTATCATCATGGAAGTGTCCACTTCCATGAAGATAAATCGCATGTCACAGAAGTGCTTTCGTCAAGGGTGACTGACACATGGCATCCACCATAATGGAACGCCGTTAAGCTATCGGGTCCGGTTTTGGATCCGATAACCCGTTAGCAACCCGGACCAATGGGGATTTTCCACGTGTAAAATCATCATTGGCTGGAGGAAACACATGTCAGCTCTTCGTTGGCACAGGTGTCACTGATCCAATGGGCGAGATGCGCTTATGAAATGTTGACAAGTGGACCGGCCCATAAAGTTTAAATGGACCGGCCCAACTAAAGGCCGACAAGATTTTGCGGTCCATAATGGGCCGGCCCAGCAAAAGCTCACGAGATTTTGCAGATGATGTCTACTGCACAACCTTCTTCTTGTAGACATTGTTGGGCCTCCAAGTGCAGAGGTTTGTGGGACAGTAGCAAATTTCCCTCAAGTGGATGACCTAAGTTTTATCAATCTGTAGGAGGCGTAGGATGAAGATGGTCTCTCTCAAACAACCCTGCAACCAAATAACAAAAAGTCTCTTGTGTCCCCAACACACCCAATACAATGGTAAATTGTATAGGTGCACTAGTTCGATGAAGAGATGGTGATAAAAGTGCAATATGGATGATAGATATGAGTATTTGTAATCTGAAATTATAAAAACAGCAAGGTAACTAATGATAAAAGTGAGCACAAACGGTATTGCAATGCGTTGAAACAAGGCCTAAGGTTCATACTTTCACTAGTGCAAGTTCTCTCAACAATAATAACATAATTGGATCATATAAATATCCCTCAATGTGCAACAAAGAGTCACTCCAAAGCCACTAATAGCGGAGAACAAACGAAGAGATTATGGTAGGGTACGCAACCACCTCAAAGTTATCCTTTTTGATCTATCTATTCAAGAGTTCGTAGTAAAATAACATGAAGCTATTCTTTCCGTTTGATCTATCATAGAGTTCATACTAGAATAACACCTTAAGACACAAATCAACCAAAACCCTAATGTCACCTAGATACTCCATTATCACCTCAAGTATCCGTGGGCATGATTATACGATATGCATCACACAATCTCAGATTCATCTATTCAACCAACACAAAGTACTTCATACAGTGCCCCAAAGTTTCTACAGGAGAGTCAAGACGAAAACGTGTGCCAACCCCTATGCATAAGTTCACAAGGTCACTGAACCCACAAGTTGATCACCAAAACATACATCAAGTGAATCATGTGAATATCCCATTGTCACCACAGTTAAGCACGACAAGACATACATCAAGTGTTCTCAAATCATTAAAGACTCAGTCTGATAAGATAACTTCAAAGGGGAAACTCAATCCATTACAAGAGAGTAGAGAGGGAGAAACATCATAAGATTCAACTATAATAGCAAAGCTCGTGATACGTCAAGATCGTGCCAAATCAAGAACACGAGAGAGAGAGAGAGATCAAACACATAGCTACTGGTACATACCCTCAGCCCCGAGGGTGAACTACTCCCTCCTTGTCATGGAGGGTGCCGGGATGATGAGGATGGCCACCGGTGAGGGATCCCCCCGGCAGGGTGCCGGAACAGGGTCCCGATTGTTTTTTGGTGGCTACAGAGGCGTGCGGCGGCGGAACTCCCGATCTATTGTTGTCCTTGGTTTTTTTAGGGTATATGGAGATATATAGGAGAAAGAAGTTGGTCAAGGGAGCCTCGAAGGGCCCATGAGGGTGGGGGGCGCCCCCTGCCTCGTGGCCACCTTGAAGCTTCCCTTACGTGCACTCCAAGTCCCCTGGATTGCTTCCGTTCCAAAAATAACTTTCCCGAAGGTTTCATTCCATTTGGACTCCATTTGATATTCCTTTTCTTCGAAACACTGAAATAGGCAAGAAAACAACAATATGGGCTGGGCCTCCGGTTAATAAGTTATTCCCAAAAATAATATAAAATTGCTTAGTAAAGCCCATAAACATCCAAAATAGATAATATAATAGCATGAATTCTTCATAAATTATAGATACATTGGAGACGTATCAACATCCCCAAGCTTAATTTCTGCTCATCCCCAAGTAGTTAAATGATAAAAGAAAGAATTTATGAAGTGTGAATGCTAGCAGGTGCATAAGTTTGACCAATGATAATTTCACCTTTTCTAGCATCATTATATGTCATAACAGTAGCTCATCTCATAAAACTTTTCATGATCAAGTAACAAGATATTCACATGTTAAAGCATAGACCATAAACTTTCTTGAAAACTAACAAACCACATTCCCAGTCATCAAACAATTGCAATTCATCTTATTTTTAGGGAGGGTCTATGTCAGAGCTTTGATTTAGCAAACTCCGCAGACTCAACTATCATATAGTCTTCCATGATTGCTACCACTCAAAGCATATTTTTAGAACAACTAGCATCCATTGAACACAGAGAAAGATAGGGGCTTAATGTTTCGCCTCCCAACTTACTTATCATATAGATAATTGTCAACAATAATAATTCATGATCAAATATATTTGAATGGCCATATATGCTTAGATCTTTCCCCATCACATGATGCTTGCCAACTAAAGATTAGATTGGAATGAGAAGGAATACTACAGACTCTTGCATAAAAGTAAAAGATAGGCCCTTCACAGAGGGAAGCAGGGATTTGCAGAGGTTCTAGAGCTCGATTTTGAAATAGAGATAAATAATTTTGAGAGGTATGCTTTCATTGTCAACAAAACAACCAAGAGTTCCCAATATCTTCCATACTACATACATTATAGGCGGTTCACAAACAGAATGGTAAAGTTTTTACTCCCCCTCTACCAACAATCATCAATCCATTGCTTGCCCGAAACAACGGGTGCCTCCAACCAACATCAATCCTGGGGGAGTTTTTGTTTGCAATTATTTTGATTTGGTTTTGATCTTTTGATCATGGGACTGGGCATTCCAGTTACCAGCCATTTTTCTCGTGAATGATGAGCGGAGTCCACTCATTGTGAGAATAACCCACCTAGCATGGAAGATACTGACAGCCCCTAGTCGCTACATGAGCGATTCGGGCATACAAAACAGATTATTATTTGAAGGTTTAGAGTTTGGCACATGCAAATTTACTTGGAACGGCAGGTAAATACCACATATAGGTAGATATGGTGGACACTCATGGAAGAAACTTGGTTCAAGGAATTTGGATGCACAAGCAGTATTCCCGCTTAGTACAGATATTTAGGCTAGCAAAGGATTCTAAATAGCAAGCACCACATGTTGGAGGATCTATAACAATATAACATCTATACAAATATACCCAAGCATAACTCATTATGTTGTCTCCCTTGTCCAATTTCAACTAATTTGCTCAGGTTTGAAAATAATTAATGGGGCTCACAATCATAGAAGATGTCTAAGATAGTATATTTATACGTGAAATCTCTATTCCTTCAATATTCTTTCATGAATTGTTCAAGTGTATATATAATTTTAGATTTATGATATTCAAATCATTCAACCATTTACTCATAGGATATACGTGAAGCACACGAGTAAATGGCAAACTACTTCAAAAAGATATAAGTGAAGATCAATGAGTAGTTAAATAATTATTTAACTATGTAGCCATGTGAAGACTCTCTCTCATTTAAGTATTTCAGATCGTGGTATTTTACTCAAACAGCAAGCAAAGCAAAATAAAATGACATTTCAAGGATAGCACAACTCATGTGAAGAAGCAAAAACTTAGGTTCAACCGATACTAACTGATAATTGTTGAAGAAGAAAGGTGGGATGCCTACCGGGGCATCCCCAAGCTTGGATGCTTGAGACTTATTGAAAGATTACCTTGGGGTTCCTTGGGCATCCCCAAGCTTGAGCTTTTTTTCTCCTTAATTCCTTTCATATCACGGTTTCCTAAATCTCAAAAACTTCATCCACACAAAACTCGACAAGAACTCGTGAGGTAAGTTAGTATAAATCAATGCAAAAACCTTATCATTTTCTACTGTAACAAATCACTAAAATTATTATTCAACATTGCAGACTAAATTTCTCTATATATTTAATACTCCTATCCTCAAATAGAATCATTAAACAAGCAAACATATACAAACAATGCAAACATAACAGCAATCTGCCAAAACAGTATAGTCTGTAAAGAATGCAAGATTCATCATACTTCCCTAACTCCAAAAATTATAAGAAAAATACTATGTTGTAGAATATTTATCAGATCTCAATATGCCAAAAGATTCAACATTATATCACTCTCTTACTTTTCTAGGGAATTTTTGCAACAGCGGTAAACTTTATGTTTTGAAACAGCAACATGTATACTTGCAAAATAAGCATGGTAAAGGCTATCCTTGTCCTTTTTATTGAAAATATAGAAGTAAAACATTACTCTAAATAACAGAAAGCAAATACTAACAAAATAAAATGACTCTCCAAGAAAAACACATATCATGTGGTGAATAAAAATATAGCTCCAAGTATACCGATGAACGAAGACGAAAGACGGGATGCCTTCCGGGGCATCCCCAAGCTTAGGCTCTTGGTTGTCCTTGAATAATACCTTGGGGTGCCTTGGTCATCCCCAATCTTAGGCTCTTACCACTCCTTATTCCATAGTCCATCGAATCTTTACCCAAAACATTAAAACTTCACAACACAAAACTCAACACAAAACTCATAAGCTCCGTTAGTACAAGAAAACAAACCACCACTTTAAGGTACTGTAATGAACTCATTATTTATTTATATTGGTGTTAAACCTACTATATTCCAACTTCTCTATGGTTCATACCCTCCGGTACTACTCATAGATTCATCAAAATAAGCAAACAACACAATGAAAACAGAATCTGTCAAAAACAGAACAGTCTGTAGTAATCTGTATCAAACGTATACTTATGGAACTCTAAAAATTCTGAAATAACTTGGTGGACCTGAGAACATTCTTTATTAATCATCTTCAAAAAGAATCAACCTAAAAGCTCTCTCTAGTAAAAAAAATGGCAGCTAATCTCGTGAGCGCAAAGTTTCTGTTTTTTATAGCAAGATCATATGGACTTTACCCAAGTTTTCCCAAAGGCTCTACTTGGCAAAAACACTAATTAAAACATAAAACCACATCTAACCAGAGGCCTGATGAATTATTCATTACTAAACAGGAGCAAAAAGTAAAGAACAAAAATAACATTGGGTTGTCTCCCAACAAGCTCTATCATTTAACGCCCCTAGCTAGGCATGATGATTTCAATGATGCTCACATAAAAGGATAAGAATTGAAACATAAAGAGAGCATCATGAAGAATATGACTATCACATTTAAGCCTAACCCACTTCCTATGCATAGGGATTTTGTGAGCAAACAACTTATGGGAACAATAATCAACTAGCATAGGAAGGCAAAACAAGCATAACTTCAAAACTTTAAGCACATATAGAGGAAACTTGATATTATTGCAATTCCTACAAGCATATGTTCCTCTCTCATAATAATTTTCAGTAGCATCATGAATGAATTCAACAATATAACCAGCACCTAAAACATTCTTTTCATGATCTACTTGCATAGAAATTTTACTACTCTCCAGATAAGCAAATTTATTCTCATCAATAGTAGTGGGAGCAAACTCAACAAAATAACTATCATGTGAGGCATACTCCAATTGAAAACTAAAATCATGATGACAAGTTTCATGGTTATCATTATTGTTTATAGCATACATGTCATCACAATAATCATCATAGATAGCAACTTTATTCTCATAATCAATTGGAACCTCTTCCAAAATAGTGGATTCATCACTAAATAAAGTCATGACCTCTCCAAATCCACTTTCATAATTATCACAATAATATTCAACATCCTCCAAAATAGTGGGATCATTACTTCCTAAAGTTGACACTCTTCCAAACCCACTTTCATCAATATAATCATCATAAATAGGAGGCATGCTTTCATCATAATAAATATTCTCCTCAAAACTTGGGGGACTAAACATATCATATTCATCAAACATAGCATCCCCAAGCTTGTGGCTTTGCATATCATTAGAATAATGGGTATTCAAAGAATTCATACTAATAACATTGCAATCATGCTCATCATTCAAATATTCAGTGCCAAACATTTTATAGATTTCTTCTTCTAGCACTTGAACACAATTTTCCTTACCATCATTCTCATGAAAGATATTAAAAAGATGAAGCGTATGAGACAAACTCAATTCCATTTTTTTGTAGTTTTCTTTTATAGAAAAAACTAGTGAGAAAACAAGAAACAAAAAGATTCGATTGCAAGATCTAAAGATATACCTTCAAACACTCACCTCCCCGGCAACGGCGCCAGAAAAGAGCTTGATGTCTACTACACAACCTTCTTCTTGTAGACGTTGTTGGGCCTCCAAGTGCAGAGGTTTGTAGGACAGTAGCAAATTTCCCTCAAGTGGATGACCTAAGGTTTATCAATCCGTAGGAGGTGTAGGATGAATATGGTCTCTCTCAAACAACCCTGCAACCAAATAACAAAAAGTCTCTTGTGTCCCGAACACACCCAATACAATGGTAAATTGTATAGGTGCACTAGTTCGGCAAAGAGATGGTGATAAAAGTGCAATATGGATGATAGATATGAGTATTTGTAATCTGATATTATAAAATCAGCAAGGTAACTAATGATAAAAGTGAGCACAAACGGTATTGCAATGCATGGAAACAAGGCCTAAGGTTCATACTTTCACTAGTGCAAGTTATCTCAACAATAATAACATAATTGGATCATATAAATATCCCTCAACATGCAACAAAGAGTCACTCTAATGCCACTAATAGAAGAGAACAAACGAAGAGATTATGGTAGGGTACGAAACCACCTCAAAGTTATCCTTTTTGATCTATCTATTCAAGAGTCCGTAGTAAAAGAACATGAAGCTATTCTTTCCGTTCGATCTATCATAGAGTTCGTACTAGAATAACACCTTAAGACACAAATCAACCAAAACCCTAATGTCACCTAGATACTCCATTGTTCACTCAAGTATCCGTGGGTATGATTATACGATAGGCATCACACAATCTCAGATTCATCTATTCAACCAACACAAAGTACTTCATAGAGCGCCCAAAAGTTTCTACCGGAGAGTCAAGACGAAAACGTGTGCCAACCCCTATGCATAAGTTCACAAGGTCACTGAACCCGCAAGTTGATCACCAAAACATACATCAGGTGAATCACGTGAATATCCCATTGTCACCACAGATAAGCACGGCAAGACATACATCAAGTGTTCTCAAATCATTAAAGACTCAATCCGATAAGATAAATTCAAAGGGGAAACTCAATCCATTACAAGAGAGTAGAGGGGGAGAAACATCATAAGATCCAACTATAATAGCAAAGCTCGCGATACATCAAGATCGTGCCAAATCAAGAACACGAGAGAGAGAGAGATCAAACACATAGCTACTGGTACATACCCTTAGCCCCAAGGGCGAACTACTCCCTCCTCGTCATGGAGAGCACCGGGATGATGAAGATGGCCACCGGTGAGGGATCCCCCTGGCAGGGTGCCCGAACAGGGTCCCGATTGGTTTTTGGGTGGCTACAAAGGCTTGTGGTGGAGGAACTCCCGATCTATTGTTGTCCTTGGTGTTTTTAGGGTATATGGAGATATATAGGTGAAAGAAGTCGATCGGGGGAGCCTCGAGGGGCCCACAAGGGTGGGGGCGCACCCAGAGGGGGGGGCCTGCCACGTGGCCACCTCGAATCTTCCCTTACGTGCACTCCAAGTCCCATGGATTGCTTCCGTTCCAAAAATAACTTTCCCGAAGGTTTCATTCCGTTTGGACTCCGCTTGATATTCCTTTTCTTCGAAACACTGAAATAGGCAAGAAAATAGCAATATGGGCTGGGCCTCCGATTAATAGGTTAGTCCCAAAAATAATATAAGAGTTCTTATTAAAGCCCATAAACATCCAAAATAGATAATATAATAGCATGAATGCTTCATAAATTATAGATACATTGGATACATATCAGCGGACCATAATGGGTCGGCCCATCTAAAGGCCCACAAGTTTTTGCCGGCCATAATGGGCTGGCCCAGGTAAAGGCCCATGAGATTTTGCGGATCATAATGGGCCGGCCCAGCTAAAGGCCCACAAGATTTTGCGGACCATAATGGGTCGGCCCAGCTAAAGGCCCACGAGATTCCACCGACCATAATGGGTCGGCCCAGCTGAAGGCCCAAAAGATTTTGATGACACTAGTTGGCCGGCCCATTAACAGGCTGCCATGTTTTGGACCAAATGCCGGCCCATATTTGATCTGGTCCATTAACAGCCTGCCACGTTCCGGGCCTAATAAAGGCCCATATGAGATCCGGCCCGTTAAAAGCCTACCATGTTTTGGGCCAAATTACGGCCCAGATAAGGTCCGGCCCTTTGAGAGGCTTTGGGCTAAATTATGGCCCATATCAGATTCGGCCCGTCAACTGGGCGCTATGCTTTTGGGCCCACATGATAAAGGCCCATTTAGTAATTCGGTCTCATATTAGTTTCGGCCTGTTAAAGGCCCGTTCAACATTTCGGCCCTATATATATTTCGACCTGTTAAATGCCCGTCATATAGTTAGGCCTAACTACGGCCCCGTTTGCATCCGGCCTGCTCACAGCCGATAATCTGATTGGGCCAAACAAGGACCGAGACAATTTTGGCCTGTTATAAGCCCATAATTTGATTGGCACAATCATGGGCCGGGGTCTATTTCGGCCTGCCGCCGGCCCGTGAGCTGTTCGACACGTTTTAGGCCCAACCTACTTTTCAGCCTCCTAAAAGCCCATTGAGTTTTCTTGGGAAAATAGGGTCGGCGGTTTACTCGGTCTATTAAAGGCCCGAATCTACTAGTGGGCCAATTCACAGTTAGGCGTGTTAACGGACCAAGATGACGGGGCCCATGATGCGGATCATACATAGTGATTTGCATGACGGCCCGATTATGTACTGTAATTTTACGGTTTGGTCGGTTTACTGTGAAGACAGGATATATATACAGTAAAATAACTGCAGCATCGTGAATAATAAAAAAACCTAGACTATACAATAAAGAAATTACGGAATATTACATCCACTAGGAATCAAAGTTCGCCATTATGATAATAAAGCACAAGCGGACAGCAGATTACATACACTGGGCATCAAAGATCGCCACCAGTGCAATTAAACACGCCGACAAAATAATATACAAAACCGACAACACTTCAATAGAGTTCAAGAAAGGTTAGCCCTGCTCGGGAGCTGCATCGCAAGTAGCTGAGCAAGCTGATGAGACTGCACTTGTTTGACAATTATATCCTCCTCACTCTAAAAGATAAACAAGCAGACATATGACAGTTTTTCCACATATAAGTATCAATGCTGACAATTCATCACATTTCTTACTGACGAATAAAGTGACACAATTTAAAATAGCATTAACACAATATGGTATTGTTCAGGTCAAGACATGGCAGGAAATGACATTGTGAAGGCGTTGGCAGCTTCATGACACCACTGGATTACATATCAAGAACTCATAAGTATCAATGGTTAGTGTGCTGTCCATTTATCCCATTTTAGATTGGCAAAATAAGATCACTTGCTCTATATAGTTTAATTTACATGGCATGAAGAAGGAACTTGGTTGTACAACTGAAAACTTAAATTGAGAAGGACAAACTTTTGTTTATTGCCGGCGCAGAAAAGATGTTGGACGACGGACAAATTGCAACAACGTTTATTGCCGCATCCGGCGGCATGCCTGTTTTGCAATCAGGAGCCAGAAACGATCAATCACCTACTCCTTGGATGTGTTCTCGCTCGACAAATATGGTCCGTCATTATGGGTAACTGGGGAAAGCCTCACTGGACTCTAGAGCCGGAGGCTGAGCTAGTTCGATGGTGGACTTCCCTTAGCATCGAGGAGACTAAGAGGAAGGAAACATGGAAAGTGATCACTTTAGTGGCTTGGACATTGTGGAAGCATAGGAACGACATCGTGTTCAATGGAGCTTCCCCATTTGTCAGTACGGTCCTCCGGCAGATCAAGGCGGAGGGACAGAACTGGAGGGCTGCAACCCTGTTGAGGGTGGCAGGATCACTCCCAGCTAGGTTAGATCTGTTGAGTGGTAGCGAGTAGTTAGCATGCGGACTCGGGCTCGTGCAGCCGTGGATTGTGTTGTAATGTTGTAAAAACTCGCCATCTTGGCATCTTCTATCTATGATCGCGATACGTCTGCTTGACGTATCCTTGAAAAAAACCTTTTGTTTATGAACTACATAATAAACTTTAAACATGTAATTTGATGCAAACACCAAAAATAAATAGCTATTGCAGTCATGCCTAACCAAATATACACAATAAAGTTTGAAGGCTTGAGAAGGACAAACTTACATTATTGGTGAAGGCAGGCTCTATAAAGCCCTTGTCCATTCTGATGGGGGGGGGGCAATTCAAGAAGTTTACCACATAATCTTCTTCATAAGCATTGCCTTTATTCTACATTTTGTTAAGTGTAAATATAGATGTGACAATTTAAGTAAAAATGGAGAATATTTAAGATAAGATGAAGAGTAATGCTACATAAC
The DNA here is from genome assembly GCF_018294505.1 of Triticum aestivum. Classification (NCBI taxonomy): domain Eukaryota; kingdom Viridiplantae; phylum Streptophyta; class Magnoliopsida; order Poales; family Poaceae; genus Triticum; species Triticum aestivum. Next base: position 641,322,855 of record NC_057801.1, read on the forward strand.
CAAGTAGCTATAAATGTAAGTACAGCGATACAGGCAAAAGGTACAGCAAAGAGCAATGCAAAGCTAAACTTTTTCAGTACCATCGGTGTTATCCAACCTTATGGTAAGAGTAAATATAGATCTTATGTGTAGAAAATGGAGGGCAAAGGAAAATAAGCTGCAGAGTGATGGTACATGAACAACTACCTGTCAATATAAGTACACTGATAAAGGACATCAGGTACTTACAAGAACAATGCTGAGCTAAAAATTTTCATTGGAATTGGATATATTCTACACTAATGTAACCATTCATACAGATCAGATAATTTGGAGCGAACAATTGATAAGCAAGCTATCATGCATACTACTGTCACATAATGAACCAGGTATGTATGCAAGTATAGTAATATAGGACAACAAGTACTAACAAGAGCAAAGCAGCGGACAACATATTTGCGATATCTTGTCGTTCTTTTTAAACCGGAATTCTTTTTCGAGCGGATTTCTTGCAAAAAAGATCCGTAAGGCACATGCAGAAAAGTAGAAGTTCAAATTGTCATGTGATATCATAGACAGTACCTCATCCTCGGAACGAGACCAGTGCATAACAAGGTTTTTCCATTCAATGTCTTCTAAATTTAGCACAGGAGACTTCACCGGAAATTCGTTTATAGACTTGCCATCAAAGTGTGATTTCCTTAGGTAACACCAATACTGCTGCAATGCTTCCTTGAAAAGCGCAAGCAAGCTTTGCTCATCATGACTATCCAGATTGACCCTCGCCTACTTACAACAATGTAATGTAAATCATTGATGTGTTCAATCAGCAGAAAACAGGATAATAATCACCATGAATAATAGCACTTACACGTAAGTGGGACAGGAAGATGTGAAAATGGTGTTTGTCTTCACTATAATCTTCCCATGATGGGAATATATGCACCTAGTCCCTAACAACATTGAAAGCATTGTCTTTTAAACTAGGAATAACTGGAATGGGGTTCCAATCTACAAGAATTGGCCGTCTCTGCAGTTGGGATAGGTCTTCGGCCGGTGGACTTGCTGTACTTTTTGCTGGAGTGGGATTTTTCTGTGGTACGGCTGGTGCTATGGCAACTGAAATCGGCATACCTTTTGTGGAGTGTAGGTCCTGTGTGGTGGGGCTAGTGGTGTGGCCAGTGAAGTATGGGTACGGTCTGCTAGAGTCGGTCCTGCGTTTTGTGTCACTGGTTGTACAACAAATATAAGTGGGGCGTTGTCTAATTTCTCCGGCACAACCACGTTTTTCAAGGACTTGGCTGGTGCTCCTTCAGGTTTGGCAATCACCCTCTTCCTTTTTGGTGTCTGATGCACAAGAACATCATTTGAGTGGAAAAACATGTTATGATGATAGATGGAATATGTATTGATAATGGATGGTCATGGCAGCTCGACATATATGATGAGTAAACTAAGCAGATGGCGGTGCAACAAAGTAGAAGAAATGCAAGACAACATATGCAAGATACGCGCAATCAATAAAATGTTGCCAAATTAGAACAGGCACCTTGATGGGTGAACATGACATGCCATCTACCTTTGACTCCTCAAGGTTAGAATAGTCGTTAGGATCATATTCTGAACAAGAATCTACAGGTGGGGAGCATATGAATTTCATTGCATCCAGAATGGCACTCAATGCCTTGGTGCCAATTTTGTAAGTCATTGCAGTCTTTAGCTTCAAGAGGGACTGCTACTAGTGCGACATAAAGCAGCTATACAGATCATAGTGCAGATATAACGGGAAAACCATAAGCATAAGAGTAAAATCAGCAAAGTGGAACTTGCTAGAATATATGTGCTAGTTTTGCCGGTACGTCTATAAAGGCTTCAGATACCAGTTCTCTTCAACTAAAGGTGCGGTACTGTTAATATTAGTGTAACTCTCAAAGGCGACACAGCTCCCTGCATTTCCTTGCTATTCTTATAGGATTCAAGTGGGCAGGCCACTACAAATCCTATTCCTATGTTTACAAAATCCTATGAATCAAACAGGCCCGAAGAGTTCAAAGTGTCCATCACAACCAACCGTATAGACCTCTACACTGCAAATGTCCCTGCTCATCTTCACTACAAGGAACATACTTTACTACTATCATACTCCCTCTATTCCAAAATATAAGTCTTGGTAGAGATTTCCACTATGGATCACATATAGATGTATCTAGATACATTTAGAGTGTAGATTCACTCATTTTGCTCCATATGTAGTCCATGGTGGAATCTATACAAAAACTTGTATTTAGGAACGGAGAGAGTACTTATTAAAGAAGAACAGAAGAGGAACATGCTAAAGAAGAGCAAGCAGATTTTTGATAATAAAATGTTCGTTGCGTAGTGCCAACACATGATGAACCAGAGCGCATTAAGAATGCAACTCCCTGCTGTCTCTCGACCATTTCAGGCGATTGGATGAAGATCCTACGTCTCCTAACCCTTCTTCTTCCTCGTCTCTGATTCTTCCCATACAGAACACCGCACGGGCCGCCGGTCGGACCACCGGCCCCACCGCCTATGTTCCTCCGCCACCCCACCCCCACCCCCGCCCCCACCCGCGTCGAGTTTTCTTTGTTCGGCGAGGCCCCACCACCGCCCCCCACAACCACCGTCCCCACCCGAGCCCCTTCGTTCGCACCGGTGAACTCCGGCGAACTTTGAAAAATCGACTGAACCAATTTTGAAATTTAGTCTACTGTGATTTAACTAGTGTGGAATATAAAAGGGGAAAACCATAAGCATTGGGAGTATAGTGTTGAGCGTGCCATGGCGGATCTGAAGGTGCAAACCGAACAAAGGCAACTTCGCAACCAATGTTTGCTTTCAACTAGCAAGTAAGTGATGGACAAGAAATCAGAGTAAAGCAGTGGCGATCTATTTTCTTGCTGCGATAAATAAGTTGAGCAGATACGAAAGAGTACCGCCTCTGGTGTGGCGTCGTGTATGCATATGCTGACAATTCGATGGTGCTACGGTAGCGATGGCTGTCGGCAGCGTGGAAGCAGATCTAGGAGGGTAGACGGTGGCGGCGGGGCGCGGTGGACGAGATGGTCATAGGAGTGGCACCGGCAAGGTGGACGACGGCGGGGATGAAGCGAGAGGACGGGATGCAAGGATCCCGGTCTGAAGTCGTGGATGATAGAGGTCGATCTCTTGTAATGGACGGCGGTGTCGGGGTATCAGCTCTGGCATGGTGGAGGAGTGTAGGATCGGAAGTATGTCTAGAGGGCGGGGGGGGGGGGGGTGATTGGACTACTTGACCAATTAAAAACTTAACATTTTCCCAATTTTAGTCTTTGGCAGATTTTAGCTATCTTAGCACAAGTCAAGCAATCTTCACACAATTCAAGCAAGCATGCAAAGAGTATATGAGCAGCAGAAAGTAAAGCATGCAACTTGCAAGAATGTAAAGGGGAAGGGTTTGGAGAATTCAAACGCAATTGGAGACACGGATGTTTTTGTCGTGGTTCCGATAGGTGGTGCTATCATACATCCACGTTGATGGAGACTTCAACCCACGAAGGGTAACGGTTGCGCGAGTCCACGGAGGGCTCCACCCACGAAGGGTCCACGAAGAAGCAACCTTGTCTATCCCACCATCGCCGTCGCCCACGAAGGACTTGCCTCACTAGTGGTAGATCTTCATGAAGTAGGCGATCTCCTTGCCCTTACAAACTCCTTGGTTCAACTCCACAATCTTGTCGGAGGCTCCCAAGTGACACCTAGCCAATCTAGGAGACACCACTCTCCAAGAAGTAACAAATGGTGTGTTGATGATGAACTCCTTGCTCTTGTGCTTCACATGATAGTCTCCCCAACACTCAACTCTCTCTCACAGGATTTGGATTTGGTGGAAAGAAGATTTGAGTGGAAAGCAACTTGGGGAAGGCTAGAGATCAAGAATCATATGGTAGGAATGGAATATCTTGGCCTCAACACATGAGTAGGTGGTTCTCTCTCAGAAACAGCAAGTTGGAAGTGTAGGCTTGTTCTGATGGCTCTCTCCATGAATGAAGAGGAGGTGGAGGGGTATATATAGCCTCCACACAAAATCTAACCGTTACACACAATTTACCAATCTCGGTTGGACCGAATCAACAAACTCGGTTAGACCGATTTAGAAAACCTAGTGACCGTTAGGGTTTTTGGTGGACCGACATGCAACTCGGTAGGACTGATATGGTTAGGGTTAGGGCATAACGTAATCTTGGTGAGACCGATTACACAAACTCGGTGAGACCGATTTTGGTAATAAGCTAACCAGGGAGTTGGTCAGGTAAACTCGGTGGGACCGGTTCACTCATTTCGGTGGGACCAAAATGTTACGAAAAGGAAATAGAGAGTTTACATTGCAATCTCGGTGGGACCGATCGCTCATCTCGGTGGTACCGAAACATTACGAAGGGAAACAGAGAGATTACAATCCCATCTCGGTGAGACCGAGATCCCTATCGGTGAGACCGATTTGCCTAGGGTTTGTGGCAGTGGCTATGACTTCTGACCTCGGTGGCGCCGGATAGAAAGAATCGGTGGGGCCAAGTTTGACTTTTGGTTTGGGTCATATGTGGATATGAGAAAGTAGTTGAGGGTTTTTGAGCATATCACTAAGCACTGTGGAGCAAGAAACTCATTAAACAACACCTCATACCTCCTAGATAGTATTGGCTTTTACTATAGACTCAATGTCATCTTGGATCACTTAAATGTAAAATGTAGAGTTAAGGGAGTCCTGGATTAGGGGGTGTCCGGATGGCTGGACTAGGACCTTTGGCCGGACTCCCGGACTATGAAGATACAAGATTGAAGACTCCGTCCCGTGTCCGGATAGGACTTTCCTTGGCGTGGAAGGCAAGCTTGGCGATACGATATGAAGATGTCCTCCCATTGTAACCGACTCTGTGTAACCCTAGCCCTCTTCGGTGTCTATATAAATCGGAGAGTTTTAGTCCGTAGGACGAACAACAATCATACCATAGGCTAGCTTCTAGGGTTTAGCCACTCCGATCTCGTGGTAGATCTACTCTTGTACTACCCATGTCATCAATATTAATCAAGCAGGAGTACGGTTTTACCTCCATCGAGAGGGCTCGAACCTGGGTAAAAACATCGTGTCCCTTGTCTCCTGTTACTATCCGCCTAGACGCACTGTTCGGGACCCCCTACCCGAGATCCGCCGGTTTTGACACCGACATTGGTGCTTTCATTGAGAGTTCCTCTATGTCATCACCTTTAGGCCCGATGGCTTCTTCGCTCGTTAATCGTGATGCGATCCGGGACGAGACTTTTCTCCCCGGACAGATCTTCATGTTCGGCGGCTTCGCACTGCGGGCCAACTCGTTTGGCCATCTGGAGCAGATTGAAAGCTATGCCCCTGGCCATCAGGTCAGGTTTGGAAGCTTAAACTACATGGCCAACATTCGCGGGGACTTGATCTTCGATGGATTCGAGCCACGACCGGGCGCGCCGCATTGTCTTAATGGGCATGATCTAGCTCTCCCGCCAGACAGCAACCAGAGTGCTGCCCAGGTGTTCACTCCGACCATTAGCTCGGAGCCGACTGCGCTAGCCAGGGACGTGCGGTTGGACGCCACCCCAGGAGCCGCAATCTCTGCGGTGATAGAGCCGAATACCAGCCTAGTCCTTTGCAAGGCCCGTGACTCCAAGGTGCCGGACTCCGTTCCGGACTCTGAATATTCCACACCTCTTTCGATCGAACCTGATCGGGCTCCGATCACGGAGGTCACCACCGCGAACGCCTTTCAGCACTCGCCCTTTGGCGATATCCTAAATTCCCTAAAGTTTCTCTCTTTGTCGAAAGAACCCCGGCCGAACTACGGTCGGGGTGGTTGGGATGCGGACGACGAAGTTCGAAACCCACCCACCACCCACTTGATAGCCACTGTCGACGATCTAACCGACATGCTCGATTTCGACTCCGAAGATATCGACGGTATGGACACCGATAAAGGAGACGATCAGGAACCAGCACCTATAGGGTGCCGGAAAGCCACCTCATCATACGATGTATGCATGGGGGACACATACAACAGCAATGACAACGAGGACCAAAAGGATGCGGCCAGGGATCGCTCCCCTGAAAAACAATCAAAGCGGCGGCGTAAGCGCAAGGCCAAGCCCCACCTCGACAAAGGCCCAACCATAGAGCAGGGTGAATCAACGGACGACGAACATGCCGTTGAGCATCCGTCCAAACAGGGTGGACAATCCGAACAACCAATCCCCGGGAAAGATAATAGCCCGGATGACCTCACGCCAGACAAATTGCTGGAACATCAGAACCTCCACCAAAGGCTCGTTGCCACTGCACGTAGCCTGAGAAAGCAGAAGTGGAGGCTCAAGACAGCAGAAGATGCACTCAGGATCAGATGGGGCAAACTACTCAATACCGCACACAAGTACAACAGTAGTCGCCACACAAAGAGCTATCCGAAGCGGAAACTACTACCAGAATTTGATGAAGAGGCCATAAAGCCCCCACAGTCAAAAAATAAGGAAGCCACAAGGTCGGATAGACGACCCTACGATCAATCTCATGCATCAAAAGACGCCGCACTCAATATGGCGCGCGATCCGTCCAAGAATTCGCACTAGAAAACTGGCCCAACTAGATCCGTGTACAGGTCAAGAAAGCAAGCTCCAGTGAGTGATGCAATGCAAAAAATACCCGAACACGGCGGCACGCCTAAATACAGGGGCGCCGTACACCCCCTATGTTTTACCGATGAGGTGCTGGACCATGAATTCCCAGCCGGATTCAAGCCAGTGAACATAGAAGCATACGACGGAACGACAGACCCTGGAGTCTGGATCGAGGATTACATCCTCCACATACACATGGCCAGAGGAGACGACCTCCACGCCATAAAATACTAACCCCTTAAGCTCAAAGGGCCAGCCCGGCATTGGCTTAAAAGCCTTCCCGAAAACACCATGGGAAGTTGGGAAGTGCTTGAGGATGCTTTCCGGGCAAATTTTCAAGGGACCTATGTCCGACCCCTGGATGCAGATGATCTGAGTCATATAACTCAGCAGCCCGGAGAGTCAGCCCGAAAACTCTAGAACAGATTCCTTATTAAAAAGAATCAGATAGTCGATTGTCCGGACGCAGAGGCCCTAGCAGCTTTCAAGCATAGCGTCCAAGACGAATGGCTCGCCAGACACCTCGGCCAAGAAAAGCTGCGAACAATGGCCGCATTAACAAGCCTCATGACCCGCTTTTGTGCAGGAGATAATAGCTGGTTGGCGAGAAGCAGCACCAGCGACCCGAATACGTCCGAACCCAGAGATGGGAATGGGAAGCCGCGCCGTAACAAAGAACCGCGCCGGATAAAGGACAACAACCCGATGAGCACGGCAGTAAACGCCGGATTCCAAAGCTCTCGGCAAAATCAGAAAAAGCCGCCCCCCAAAGACGATAGGGACGAGCTATCCAACCTCAACAAAATTTTGGACAAAATATGTCAAATCCACAGCACTCCGGGGAGACCTGCAAACCATACCCACAGAGATTGTTGGGTCTTTAAGAAGTCCGGCAAGCTCAACGCCGAACACAAGGGGCTCAAGACACCAAGTGAAGATGATGATGCACCCCACAAGCAGAACACCGGAGATCAAAAGAAGTTCCCACAAGAAGTCAAGACAGTAAATCTACTTCAGGTGACAAAAGGGAAGAGCAGAATGGCACCTACGAAGACACGCGCCGTACAGCCAGCCCCGGAGGAGCAACCCCACTGGTTATTACAACCAATCACTTTCGATCATCAAGATTACTCCAGAGGAGACCAGAACGCAGGCTGGACTGCCTTGGTTGTAAATCCAATTATTAACAGACTCCAATTTACAAATGCCCTTATGGACGGCAGCAGCGACTTGAACCTGTTATATCAGGACACAGTCCGCAAACTCGGGGTAAACCCAGCTACAATCCACCTCGGCAACACTTCCTTTCAAGGAGTAACGCCGGGCCCGGATACCCCAAGTATGGGTTCCCTTACGTTAGAAGTCACGTTCGGATCACCCGACAACTTCCGAAGCGAAAAGCTAACATTCCACATTGCCCCATTCGTAAGTCGCTATCAAGCGCTACTGGGATGTGAAGCTTTCGCCCGCTTTAACGCAATACCGCATTACGCATCCCTTACACTCAAAATGCCCAGCCCAAAGGGCATCATTTCATTACAGGGGAACATAAATTGACCTCAAAAGTACGGGCAAGGGTGCGGCTGCCTAGACAGCCGCCCACAAATCCAGCCCTACTATCCCGGACACGGCTAGACGAGTCCGGCGTCAACATACTTAATAGCCGCTTACCCCCGTGCAAGGGGCTCTGTGTGCTCACGCCCGGAGACAATACGGCCCACCTCCTACTCCAACTATATTTTACTTATTTCGATATAGATTTCTCGCACGCTTATTTTTTACTAAGTTCCTCTCTTTCGCAGACGAACATCGTGCTACGCCCGTCCAGGATACGGCACAACAGAGACACAGGCGCAGACGTGCAGCAGGGACCCGCTTCAAGGATTCTTTTCAGATTAAGACCCTGCGTAAACCTTTTTTACTGTCTCTTGTTGATAACATCCCCCGGTTTTCTCTATAGCCGAGGAGGAGGCTGGCGTCTTGGCATGTGGCCACACCAGAATTTTTGCACATACCTGGACACTAGGGGCTTTTTTACCAAGGGCTCTATTCCGACCCGTCTTCATAAAGACCGAATACCTTAGGGAGTGTTCGGCGTCGCGAGTTTGGCCCTATATGCATCAGCTCCGAATCATGTCTTTGGTCAAATGTTGGGTTTGCCCGGTTCCTGTGTTTTGCTGCCTTACATTCCGTTATATCGGCTAACGCGGCACCAGGAGAACTACTGCGATTGTGCCCCGGTTCGGCCGGGTGAGCACCTCAGTAGAGAAAGCCGAAAACTGACTGTCATGATATAGCGAGAGACTGGTCAACCACTCGATGACTTTCGGAATCTTTAGGATTCCCCCGCATTAACGAAGGGCCGCTTCCTGGTCAGGCACACTCGCGCCCCGAATTCGGGCGAGCGCGGTGCCCCTAGGGGCTATTCAGTAGCCGCACTGTCAAACTCCTATGGCTAAGTGAAAGTGATAAAGCATTATAGTCCGGTTGCCTAGTTCACCGCGCCACCACCTCCTTTGTAGGACCAAGATGTTGGATTAAGTGTGAAAAGGCACCTTTTTGCAAACACCCCCGCATTCTATGCGTGGGGGCTGAAGCCAACGACTGCCATCTTTTAGGTTATATACAAATATATACATTAAATGGCCGCACAGGAGGCATCATGATTCTTGCAAGCACAAGTATAAAAAGCTTTTTTCATAAAAACAAAATTCGTTTTACAAATAGTATAAGCTATTCGAACACAACATCCTTCGAGCACTGCGACTCTATTATACGAGCGCCAGGAAGAACTTCCTCAAAATAGTGCTTGGCAGGAACTCGGATTTCGTTTGAATCCTGGGACGCAACAATACTGGCCTTCATATCTGCCCAGTATGTTTTGACACGGGCAAGAGCCATCTGTGCGCCCTCTATGCACGCCGACCTCTTCATTGCATCAGCATGCGGCACCGAACCAAGGAACTGCTGCACCAAGCCAAAATAACTCTTCGGCTCCGGCTTCTCCGGCCACAGACGACTCGCAACATACTTCATGGCGAGTCCGGATAATCTATTCAGCTCCGCCCAGGCGGCTAAATGGTCGGATACTGACAGTGGGCGTTCTGGATTGTGGTACTGCGACCAAAACAGCTCTTCCAATTCATGGTCACCTCGACTGCGGAAGTGTTCGGTCGCGTCCGCCGCACTTGCGGCCAAATCCAGATAAGCGTTTTTCGCACTCCACTGCCGGTCTAATGGAACATACTTGGGGTCTCCAAACTTCATCCGCAGCATATAAGGCTTCCCAGCCGTGATTTCTCCGGCCTGACGCAGCTCCTCCTTCATCGCTCTCATGGCAGAGCGAGTATCCTTGGCTTCGGCAGTGATCTTTTCAAGGTCCTTCTGGGCCGCCCTATCTTCTTGTTCAAGAAATTTACAGCGGTCGGTAGCATCCTTCAATTTTATGGCCATCTCGGCTATTTCCTTCTTGCTCTGGCAGTGAGCAGCCTGTTCGGCTTTTAGCTCTTCAGCCGCTTTAACGGCAGCCGCATCACTTTTCCTTGCTTGCTCCTTGGCTCGGGCAAGTTCTGCCCGAAGGTTCTCCACGGCAGCAGCACCATCTACATAAAGTATATACATATAAGGCCCGAGCATCAAGATCCTATTACTGGGTGTCTTTTGAACATACCTTGAGCCTCGTCTAGCCACTTATTTACAAGCGCGATGTCGGCATCTGCTACGTCAAGTTGCCGCCTTAGTTCATCCGATTCATCAGTCCGGCTAGCCACCGAACGCCTCGCCACCTTCATGGAATAGGCGACATATTATACCTGGGGTTGTGATCCTCTGTGTGTTGTCACTCGTGACGACACACAGAGTCTCAGGGGCTACTATTCATACAGGGCACATTTAATATGCGGCTCTACCAAAAGGTACACCTTTCTACATACCTCAAAGCCTATTAGTAAACTCTTGGCAGCCTCGTACAATCCGCTTTCCGTGGATGAAATCCTTCCAATCACCGTATCCATCAACATACGGTGTTCCTCTGAGATGGACGCCCTACCAAGCAGATCCTTCAGCCCCTCCGCCGGCACGCAAGAGGGTGCCGGACTAGTCTGACGACCTTTTCTAGGGTCTGGACTTGAAAAAACCCTCCGGGACGATACCTCGGGGTTGCCAGCCTCGTGAGACGGTGGAACAAGGGGAGGCGTTTCGCTCTCTATCATCTCTGGACGAAGATCCCCTGAAGATGAACTCTATTGAGAAGAGTTGAGATCCTAACTGCAAGATAATGTTTCGGTTATTTTCCTCAGGAATAAAACATGAATGTAATTCATTATGGAACCCCTCCCTTCACTTATGCCTCGGGGGAGAGCGGGTCCCCTTTTGGGGGCGATTCGGCGGGGGCGTTTTCCGGTGCCGAACCCTCTGACGAAGATTTCTTTCCCCGTTTTAAGGTTATCACCTCCGGGTCTTTAGAGGCAGTCCTTTTCTTTCCCTGGCCGGGAGAAGTTTCGATTCTTCCCTTCCTAATGGCCTCCTTCGTGGAGGCGGTATCTCCTTGGTTCCCCCCTTCGCCTTCCGCCAATGGCGCGGCCTCCAGCATCCTGGTTAACATGGGATTCGGCACGGTCTCGGGCAGGGGGGCTGGACAGCTGATAAACTTTGCCTTCGCCATCCACTCCTGTTCAGAGGACAACTCCGCTAAAGGGTAGATTTGATAAAAATATGGATGGTGTATTCAAATACGGGGCTACTTACTTTAACATCCGGGTGATTGCAGCTTAGACCTGCGTCCTCGGACAAATCCGGACACCTTGCTTGTGATCCGAAAAACAATTTGTACATCTCCATGGGTGTCACTCCCATGAAATGTTGTAGGACTCGTGGTCCCTCCGGATTAAACTCCCATAGGCGGAGAGGTCGACGTTTGCAGGGCAGTGTGCGGCGAATCACCATGACTTTCGCCACCACGGTCAAATTGATATCTCTTTCTAGAAGATCTCAAATACGGCCCCGCAGCAAGGGCACGTCTTTGGGCGGCCCCCAGATAAGTCCTTCATTAACCCATGACGCCAGCCGTGGTGGGGGACCCGAGCAAAAAGTAGGTGGTGCCACCCATGTGGTGCCCCTAGGGGCTGTGATGTAAAACCAGTCCCGTTACCATAAGCCGAGCTCCTCTTGAAAAGAGCCTTCGAGCCATGGAGCGTCATCCATCTTGCTTATTATAGGCCCTTTGCACTCAGTGTGCTGCCCCTCGATCATTTTCGGTTCCACTTTGAAAGTTTTTAGCCACAATCCGAAGTGAGGGGTGGTATGGAGGAAGGCCTCGCACACGATAATGAATGATGAGATCTGGAGGATGGACTCCGGAGCTAGATCGTGGAACTCCAGCCCGTAGTAAAACATAAGCCCCCTCACAAAGGGATCGATCGAGAAACCTAGCCCCCGAAGAAAGTGAGATGCGAACACCACGCTTTCACCGGGCTGGGGAGCGGGAACAGCTTGCCCTTGAGTAGGCAGTCTGTGCGAGATTTCGCCGGTTAGATACCTGGCATCTCTTAGCTTTCGCACATCTTCTTCCATAATGGAGGAAGGCATCCACCGGCCTTGAAGGTCGGAGCCGGACATCTTCGTAGGTCCGAAGCGCCTAAAACTAGAGCTTTGGGTGCTGGAAATCGAAGCGAGGGGCGGATTTGATTGGTTTGAGAACAAGGGAGCCAGGCCTTGGTTCCTTTATAAAGGAGGAGAATACCAAGAGACCTCCTCGTAACCGTTTGAGACTCGCTTTCAATTAGGGAGTCATACCTAAGTAACGGTTGGGTTACCCACGCCCGTATTGATGAGAATCCCGGAATAAGGGGACACTATCTCTGCTTTGACAAGACGTGCCAAGAAAACCGCCTCGCTAAATGCGCTGAGGTGGAACAATAAAGTGAATAAAAGCCTGGCCGTGGCACGATGTCACGCCGCGGAATACGTCAGCAGATCCGATTAACACAAATATTATTCTCTCTACGGTGGAATGTGGAACTTATTTTGCAGAGCCGGACACTACCCTGGTGTTCAACATCTTCAATGGAATATTCGGAGGAGGAACCCGCCTTGCAATGCCGAAGACAACTTGCGCACCGGCCTCGTCATCATTGAAGCCTGGTTCAGGGGCTACTAAGGGAGTCCTGGAGTAGGGGGTGTCCGGATGGCCGGACTAAGACCTTTGGCCGGACTCCCGGACTATGAAGATACAAGATTGAAGACTCCGTCCCGTGTCCGGATGGGACTTTCCTTGGCGTGGAAGGCAAGCTTGGCGATACGATATGAAGATCTCCTCCCATTGTAACCGACTCTGTGTAACCCTAGCCCTCTCCGGTGTCTATATAAACTGGAGAGTTTTAGTTCGTAGGATGAACAACAATCATACCATAGGCTAGTTTCTAGGGTTTAGCCACTCCGATCTCGTGGTAGATCTACTCTTGTACTACCCATATCATCAATATTAATCAAGCAGGAGTAGGGTTTTACCTCCATCGAGAGGGTCCGAACCTGGGTAAAAACATCGTGTCCCTTGTCTCCTGTTACCATCCGCCTAGACGCACAGTTCGGGACCCCCTACCCGAGATTCGCCGGTCTCTCAGAAACAGCAAGTTGGAAGTGTAGGCTTGTTCTGATGGCTCTCTCCATGAATGAAGAGGAGGTGGAGGGGTATATATAGCCTCCACACAAAATCTAACCGTTACACACAATTTACCAATCTCGGTGGGACCGAATCAACAAACTCGGTCAGACCGATTTAGTAAACCTAGTGACCGTTAGGGTTTTTGGTGGGACCGACATGCAACTCGGTAGGACCGATATGGTTAGGGTTAGGGCATAACGTAATCTCGGTGAGACCGATTACACAAACTCGGTGAGACCGATTTTGGTAATAAGCTAACCAGGGAGTTGGTCAGGTAAACTCGGTGGGACAGGTTCACTCATTTTGGTGGGACCAAAATGTCATGAAAAGGAAACAGAGAGTTTACATTGAAATCTTCGTGGGACCGATCGCTCATCTCGGTGGTACCGAAACATTACGAAGGGAAACAGAGAGATTACAATCCCATCTCGGTGAGACCGAGATCCCTATCGGTGAGACCGATTTGCCTAGGGTTTGTGGCAGTGGCTACGACTTCTGACCTCGGTGGCGCCGGATAGAAAGAATCGGTGGGGCCGAGTTTGACTTTTGGTTTGGGTCATATGTGGATATGAGAAAGTAGTTGAGGGTTTTTGAGCATATCACTAAGCACTGTGGAGCAAGAAACTCATTAAACAACACCTCATACCTCCTTGATAGTATTGGCTTTTACTATAGACTCAATGTGATCTTGGATCACTTAAATGTAAAATGTAGAGTCTTGAGCTTTTGAGCTTGAGCCAATCCTTTTATCCTTTGTATTTTGAGGGATCCACTTTCCTCATCCATGCCATGCCATTCATTGATCTTTTCCTGAAATGTTCATCTTGGAATGATGTTAGCTCAATGAGCTATATGTTGTTAGGAATTACCAAAACCACCTAGGGATAGTTGCACTTTCAATCTCCCCCTTTTTGGTAATTGATGACAACATATAGATCAAAGCTTCGACAAATAATAATAAGAGTGAAAAACATTGTCGCTTTGAGAAGTATGTGATAAGCAAGAGCTCCCCCTAAATTTGTGCATAGTTTTAAGATTTGCTTTGGACTGCAAATGCACAAGGAGTTAGGCTCATGGGTTACTCTTCCATGTCAGATACATCTTGGTGGAGCGCTCAAAATAATAAAGATTTAATACATGCACTCATCACCAAGCAAAGTGAATGATCATATAGAGATAAAAGGGATAATGTCATCCAACAAGCATAAATGTAGCATATGATCAAACACATGATCATCATTGTATCACACAGGCAATAAGGTAGTATCTCAAGCAAGCGAATAAAGTTCAACCACAAAAAGCAAGAGAGAACAAAAAGCAACACTCTCTCTTGAAGCCTATGATCTAACATTTTTCTCCCCCTTTGGCAACAAGTTACCAAAAAGTTCATAGAAAATGCATAGTACTAAATCGACTCTCAGGCTTGATCTTCAGGTGGTGGTGTAGAGATGGTTCCTTGGACGAAGACTTCAATTGATGTGGATGGAGCTGGAGGTGTAGGTGCTGGAGCTGGTTGCACTGGAGCTGTAGAGGCTGTAGCTGGTGCAGATGAAGTGGCTCTGGTGTCTGTCACTAGCACTGCAACTGATCTCTGAGCTCTAGGCACTCTGGCAAATGCATCAGTGGTTGTCTTGCCCTTCCTCTCCTGCATATCATCCTGAAGCTGCTCAACAACAGACTAGATCACAGTTACCTTCACATCCAAGTCATAGAACTTCTGCTCCATGATCCTCTCCAGGCTCTCCTGGTTTTCATTCAAGGTGGCCAGCCCCTTCTCAATCCTCAGAGTGGATGCAATCAAGTAGCCTAGTTGATCTTGTTTGCTCTTCAAAAAGTACTGAGATGCCTCTTCCATTGTTGGCATCTTGGTAGCCTTCTCTGTACTTGCCTTCTCCTTCTTTGCTTGAGCATGCCCAGAAGATGGTTCATCTTCATTCGTAACCACTTGGTTATCCTCAAAGTCTGGATAGATAGCAAAGTGTTCCTTATCCAACAAGTATGTGCATGTGCCCACCTTGGAGTTGATCAGCTCCTGGATCTGTGGGGCATACCCACAACTTATCTTCTGGTCAGCTGTTGTCCTCTTGATAGTATCAACTATGAGGCTCATGACATTGAACTTCTGTGGCATATCAAATATGTGTAGCAAGTTTATTGCATGGCCTCTGATCATGTTGTGGTCACCTGACTTGGGAAAGAGAGTGTGCCTTAGGATCCAATTGATGGTTGGCAGTCCTGACAGAAGATAATGTACAGATCCAAACTTATGAATTTCAAGAGCTTTATCTGGGATCTCCTTGTACATATGTGCCATAGAATTGTGATCCTTCTTCTTCTTAGCATAGACATCCAAGTCATCTTCTTTCTCCATTGGTGCATTGATCAGATTTGTCAGGTTCTTGAGTTGATGCTCTGACTTTCAGCATGTGTCCTCTTGGCAGGGACCTTCCTGTTTAGTCCTGGCTTGGTGGCTGCAGCTGTGCCATATTCTTTCTTGAGCACTTCCCTGGAGTTGGCCTCATCCTCTTCTGCCACATAGTCTTCATCCTCAGAGTCTGAGGTTCTCGTCTTTCTGGCCCTAGTGGCAGCTTTGGGCAAGTTGCTTGGGGTGCTCCTGCTGCCATCACTGAGGTGCTAGAGGGACTAGTTCCCTCACTCATGTGAATCTGCTCCTCTGGCTGGTTCTGGCTGTCACTTTGATCAGACATGCTGCAAACACTGACTGCTGACCCTGTGAATAGATGTAGATGAGATAGAATGGATGAGCATCACAAAATACATAGGTTTTTGCAAAAGAATGATTCAAAAACTTAGTTTTAGTTTTCCACAGCAAGCATTTTGGATCAACCGATTTGCATACTCAGTGATACCGAAGCAGCTTTTGGAACCTAAACTAGTGAACTCGGTCAGACCGAGTCACGGTTCCGTGGCACCGAGACTGCTAGGGTTTAACCGAGTCTTGAACTCGGTTACACCAATTCACAATTGACGGTCAGACCGAGAATCACTTGTGCAATGGCCTTAGCCGAATCGGTGGAACCGAGTTTTTCAACTTGGTGGGTCCGAGATGGTTTCGGCGGAAACCTAACCCTAAATTTCCAATTCACTTCTAATTTATGGATTGTTTTGACTGGATAGAATCGTTTCAATCGTGGCAAGAATCATGATGAACACAATGTGCTAGGAATCAGACGAGGATAGCACTGTGACCGAGTCCATACCCTAGCTTGGCGATGAACTCGCTACGGCGGCAACGGCGGGGTTGAATTCCATTGACGGCGGCGGAAACTAGCGACTGGAGGCGGATGGCGACAAAGTCAATGATCCGGAGACCCTGGAGGCAGAGCGAGCTATGCGTGGGCGAAGGGGTTTGGAGAAATTTCCAAATTTTTGCCCGTGAGTATATATAGCCCGACCCTGTCGGTGTGACCGAGTGGAATGACTCGGTGGCACCGAGATGCATAACTGTTGACAGTTACAGCAACTCAGTGAGACCAAAAAGTTCAAATTGGTTGCACCGAGATTGAAAACCTAGATTGACTTAGTGATCTCGGTATGACCGAAATGGAAGAATCGGTCAGACCTAAATGCACAAAGAAGTTTTGGAAGTTTTAAGTCTATGACGAATCAGGGACTCCGAGTGCTCCTCACACAGAGTGGTTCGCATCTGACTTGATCAAATTTTGTGATGTAGCATGAATAGAGTTTGAGACAAGAAAAGCATAGATAGCTATAGAAGGTTCTTAGGCATTCTTGTTCATCCACTTGGCAAAAGAAAAAGAAGCCAATCAATCAAAGCAACAAGTGGATGTCCTATAATGAGTTAAATATGCAACCAACATGCTCACACAATAAAATGACAAATGAAATATGTGGCAAAGCATGCGCAACCAATTCTAGCATCTATCAAACAATTGGCGATGACTAGGTCATCTATATATGAGTATATTGACTTAGGAGTCAAATGAGAACATTTGATCATAGGTCATACTCATTGTTTAAGCTCAAGTGGGGTTACCACTTTTACATAATGCATTGATGTGTTCACACCATTAGAGTTGCTTTGACTCAATTCTTAGAGTTAAGCTCCCCCTAGATGTGAGATCCCCCCTTAGAGGGATGAAATAACCTTGGGTTTTGTCGATAATGACTTCATGTAGGTGTTGAAGATGTGGATGCTCAATGTTGATGAAGATCATTTGGAGCAATCCTTTGGAGTGAGTTGCACTTTCAATACCTACACAGGTTAGTCCCACAAGGAACAAACAAGTATATCCATAGACATAGAGTGATGCACACACAAGATGATGTCCATCAAAGCATTAGGTTACCTTGTCCCTTGTCTTACCAACAAGAGGGTTTGTGACTCCTTGAACTAGTGCAAGATGTGGAAGTTGATTGCACTTGTTGTTGCCAAAAAGATATGAGTGAAGTATGTTGGCGGAGTCACCCTCAAGAACTCTCTAATTCTTCTTATTTAGGATCCACATCATCTTGATGGGAATCCTTGGAGTTGTAGTTGTACTTGATGAAGTAGAACTTGACGTAGTCTTGGGAACCCACTTGACCAAGGCCTTAGGAGCTTCTTCAAATGCATCAATCTCCTCTTGAAGCTTGTCCTTGCCTTTTTGCTTGTGGTCTTGTGGTGGAAGATCATCTTGAGCTTGTGTCCCCTTGAAGGAAGTAGGATCGTACTTCACTTGT
The DNA here is from genome assembly GCF_018294505.1 of Triticum aestivum. NCBI lineage: Eukaryota > Viridiplantae > Streptophyta > Magnoliopsida > Poales > Poaceae > Triticum > Triticum aestivum. The sequence continues at coordinate 641,340,898 of NC_057801.1, forward strand.
TGAGGAACAAACTTCGTCTTGGGATATTGATCTTCTTCCCACTCAACTCCATTGGCATTGAACTTTCATTCAAAACCAACACCTTGGTTCTTCCGGTGCCTTCCTTGCTTGCGTACAATTTCCTCGAATTGCTTACTCCCGGCAAGGCTCTTGTAAACACGTTTCTCTATAATTCCCTTCAATAAGCTATTTTCTTGCTCAAGTGTAACTTGGCTAAGAGAATCATTAGTGGAATCAAGAGAACTACTAGAAGCAACAATATTGGATTTAGCATGATGATTGTTACTACTAGAGGAAGAATCCTTCTTGTTTTTGTTACTAGACTTGACTTGAGGAATGTAAGTAGATAAGAGTAAAGGCTTGGCAATGTAACAAGAACTTTTCTTACGGAGATCATCATTGATTGCCTTTAAGAACTCACGCTCTTGCTCAAGGTTGAGCTTTTCAAAGCGTAATTTCTCATGAGTCCTTAAAAGTTCTCGATGACCTCCTAAGATAGTTTCATGAGCTAACTTAAGAGTGTTTAGTTCTTTAATAAGAAGCTCAATCTTCTCCTTATTCGTTTTATCTTGATTAGCATGGTTAATTGATGTTCCATCATAGTATTCATCACTAGAGTTGTCAATAAGTAAATCATCATCACCTAACAAGTCATCTTCATCACTATTGAAATCCACATACTCGGGGTGTGTTACCTTAGGGCCTTTAGACATGAAGCATCTTCCAAGTCCTTCATTTGGTGAATCAAATATGTTGTAGGAGTTGGTTGACACAAGTGCTAGACCGGCAACACCTTCATCTTGAGTATGTTCGGAGTCGGAGTGATAGCTTCTCTCAGAGTGATGTTCAGAGTCGGAACCGGATACCCATTCACCAACATGAGCCTGATGTCTTTGTTTTGTGTTGCTTCTTGATGACTTGTCCTTCCTTTCCGAATCCTTGCTTCTCCGGGATGTTCTTCGTTCATAACGATCATCCCTACTCCTTCTCTCACTTGGCGGTGATTCTTCTCTTCTACTTCTTCTCTTGGGAGAATCTTCTCTTCTTTTGTAGGGTGCCGTACACTCATTGGAATGTGTCCGGGTCTCCAACAATTGTAGCAATTGCGCTCTCGACTGGAAGATCTTTTGTCGTTGTAGGACCTTGACTTGGAGCTTTTCTCTTTGCTTCTACTTTTGTAGAATTTGTTGAAGTTCTTCACCATTAAGCTCAATTCTTCATTGAAGGTTTGTTTCTCACTTGATGATGTAGGCGCTTCACATGAGGCTTTGTAAGCACCACTTGACTTGTTGTGAAGTTCCTCCTTATCCTTAAGTGACATCTCATGAGCAACAATTCTTCCAATGACTTCCGCTGGCTTGAGATTCTTGTAATTGGGCATCATTTGGATCAATGTGCACACGGTATCATATTTTCCATCCAATGCTCTTAGGATCTTCTTGATGATGAATTTGTCGGTCATCTCTTCACTTCCTAAGTCCGCAATCTCATTTGTGATAAGAGCAAGCCTAGAGTACATTTCAGCGACACCTTCACCATCCTTCATTTTGAACTTGTCAAGTTGACTTTGGAGCACATCCAACTTGGATTCCTTGACGGAGTCGGTACCTTCATGAATATCAATCAAAGTATCCCAAATTTCCTTTGCATTCTCGAGACGGCTGATTTTGTTGAATTCTTCGAGGCACAATCCGTTGAAGTGGATATCACAAGCTTGAGCGTTGTATTGCAGCATCTTCAACTCTTCAGTGCTAGCTTCACGGTTTGGTTCCCTCCCATCAAAGAATTCACCTTGCAACCCAATACACACAATAGCCCAAAAGGCGGGGTTATGTCCGAGAATATGCATTTTCATCTTATGCTTCCAACTAGCAAAATTCGTACCATCAAAGTAAGGACCTCTGTGGTGATAGTTTCCCTCGCTAGACGCCATACTCTCCTAGGTTGTGAAACCAAGGCTATGACCACCAAAAGCTATGGAAATCAAAGCAAATGGAGACCAAAGCTCTGATACCACTTGTAGGATCGGAAGTATGTCTAGAGGGGGGTGATTAGACTACTTGACCAATTAAAAACTTAACCTTTTCCAAATTTTAGTCTTTGGTAGATTTTAGCTATATTAGCACAAGTCAAGCAATCTTCACACAATTCAAGCAATCATGCAAAGAGTATATGAGCAGCGGAAAGTAAAGCATGCAACTTGCAAAATGTAAAGGGGAATGGTTTGGAGAATTCAAACGCAATTGGAGACATGGATGTTTTTGTCGTGGTTCCGATAGGTGGTGCTATCGTACATCCACGTTGATGGAGACTTCAACCCACGAAGGGTAACGGTTGCGCGAGTCCACGGAGGGCTCCACCCACGAAGGGTCCACGAAGAAGCAACCTTGTCTATCCCACCATGGCCGTCGCCCACGAAGGACTTGCCTCACTAGCGGTAGATCTTCACGAAGTAGGCGATCTCCTTGCCCTTACAAACTCCTTGGTTCAACTCCACAATCTTGTCGGAGGCTCCCAAGTGACACCTAGCCAATCTAGGAGACACCACTCTCCAAGAAGTAACAAATGGTGTGTTGATGATGAACTCCTTGCTCTTGTGGTTCAAATGATAGTCTCCCTAACACTCAACTCTCTCTCACGGGATTTGGATTTGGTGGAAAGAAGATTTGAGTGGAAAGCAACTTGGGGAAGGCTAGAGATCAAGATTCATATAGTAGGAATGGAATATCTTGGCCTCAACACGTGAGTAGGTGGTTCTCTCTCAGAAACAGCAAGTTGGAAGTGTAGGCTTGTTCTGATGGCTCTCTCCATGAATGAAGAGGAGGTGGAGGGGTGTATATAGCCTCCACACAAAATCTAACCATTACACACAATTTACCAATCTCGGTGGGACCGAATCAACAAACTCGGTCAGACCGATTTAGTAAACCTAGTGACCGTTAGGGTTTTCGGTTGGACCGACATGCAACTCGGTAGGACCGATATGGTTAGGGTTAGGCATAACATAATCTCGGTGAGACCAATTACACAAACTCGGTGAGACCGATTTTGGTAATAAGCTAACCAGAGAGTTGGTCAGGTAAACTCGGTGGGACCGGTTCGCTCATTTCGGTGGGACCAAAATGTTACGAAAAGGAAATGGAGAGTTTACATTGCAATCTCGGTGGGACCGATCGCTCATCTCGGTGGTACCGAAATGGTATGAAGGGAAACAGAGAGAATACAATCCCATCTCGGTGAGACCGAGATCCCTATCGATGAGACCGATTTGCCTAGGGTTTGTGGTAGTGGCTATGACTTCTGAACTCGGTGGCGCCGGATAGAAAGAATCGGTGGGGCCGAGTTTGACTTTTGGTTTGGGTCATATGTGGATATGAGAAAGTAGTTGAGGGTTTTTGAGCATATCACTAAGCACTGTGGAGCAAGAAACTCATTAAACAACACCTCATCCCTCCTTGATAGTATTGGCTTTTCCTATAGACTCAATGTGATCTTGGATCACTTAAATATAAAATGTAGAGTCTTGAGCTTTTGAGCTAAGTCAATCCTTTTATCCTTAGTATTTTGAGGGATCCACTTTCCTCATCCATGCCATGCCATTCATTGAGATTTTCCTGAAATGTTCATCTTGGAATGCTGTTAGATCAACAAGATATATGTTGTTAGGAATTACCAAAACCACCTAGGGATAATTGCACTTTCAAGGAGGACAATGGTGGATGTGGTGGCGGATGGAGGAGGGTGGGGTGGAGAGGGTGTTTTGGCGCCCACGGAGTATGAATGGGGAAATGGAGGTAGAGAGGAAGGGGGGAAGGGGGGAACCATGTCTTCAGGGCGCGCTTGTCTCAAATGGGAGGAAATTTACAAACTTAGATCCCGTTTCAAATTTCCTACATCACATCAATATTGGTCGGTTGGGGATAGGACGGTAATCTCGCATACACCGAATATTTGCCGACGGGAGTTTGTTTTTGGCGCCCACCGTGTATGAATCGGGGAGGGAGTCGATTTCGGCCGAGGATACACTGTGTTTTGGCGCCCACCGTGTATGAATCCGGGTGAGATGCGGTTATGTCACATTTGAGTGAAATTACAAACCTACCCCTATCGAAACCTATAGAAATCGAGCACATAGGCTTTGCATGGTAGGGATAGGCAGTAGTAATTTCCATCTCGCAGATTTTGGTTTCAGGCAGTTACTGCGACTTTCTCCGTTTTGTTCAAATTTTGCAGAGTGCATGTTTACCGTGCCAACTCAATTCGAATCCCGTTTGTATTCTATTTTTTTTCAGGCGGGATCCATTTTCCGTGCCAACTCATTTTCGATTGGAATAAAATTCTATATACATCATTTTTTATATATACTTTCAAAAGCACAACACCCTTTATACATAAATATGGTTTACAAATGGCAAGATCTCAGATTCATAAGGTTGTATCCATCAATTTGGATTTTCAAATATTTGAAACCACTTTATGTTGAAATCCAATGTATGCATTCCTCGCTAACTGTCTCCAATTAATGTGTGTTTCATGCGGGTTTTTTTACTTCTGAAACATGTATCATGTGTTTCACACATGCAACATATAGTGTAATCCCGTTTAGACATTAATTGCATATAAACCATGCATTTTTCTAATTAAAGAATCTATGGATCACTGATACGTCCATTTTGCATCATGCTTTTATGACAATAATTATTGCATTATGGGATGTTATTTCACGTTATGTCACAATACTTATGGCTATTCTCTCTTATTTTACAAGGTTTATATGAAGAGGGAGAATGCCGGCAGCTGGAATTCTGGGCTGGAAAAGGAGCAAATATTGGAGGCCTATTCTACGCAACTCCAAAAGTCCTAAAACTCCACGGAATACCTTAAAATAAATAAAGAAAAATCATCGCCAAAGATGAACGCCAAGGGGCCCACACCCTGCTCACGAGGGTGGGGGGCGCCCCCCTGGGCGCGCCCCCTACCTCGTGGGCCCCCTGGTGACTCTCCGACGCCCATCTTCTCCTATATGAAGTCTTTCGATGAGAAAAAAAGAGGAAGCAACCTTTTGGGACGAGACTCCGCCGCCACGAGGCGGAACCTTGGCAGAACCAATCTAGGGCTCCTGTAGAGCTGTTCTCTCGGGGACACTTCCCTCCGGGAGGGGGAAATCATCACCATCATCATCACCAACGCTCCTCTCATCGGGAGAGGGCAATCTCCATCAACATCTTCACCAGCACCATCTCATCTCCAAACCCTAGTTCATCTCTTGTATCCAATTCTTGTCTCCAAGTCCGGGATTGGTGCTAGTAGGTTGCTAGTAGTGTTGATTACTCCTTGTAGTTGATGCTAGTTGGTTTATTTGGTGGAAGATCATATGTTCAGATCCTTTATGGATATTATTACCCCTCTGATTATGAACATGAATATGATTTGTGAGTAATTACATTTGTTCCTGAGGACAAGGGAGAAGTCTTGCTATTAGTAGTCATGTGAATTTGGTATCTGTTCGATATTTTGATAAGATGTATGTTGTCTAGCCTCTAGTGGTGTTATGTGAACGTCGACTACATAACACTTCACCATTATTTGGGCCTAGAGGAAGGCATTGGGAAGTAATAAGTAGATGATGGGTTGCTAGAGTGACAGGAGCTTAAACCCTAGTTTATGCATTGCTTCGTAAGGGGCTGATTTGGATCCATATGTTTCATGCTATGGTTAGGTGTACCTTAATACTTTTGTTGTAGTTGCGGATGCTTGCAATAGAGGTTAATCATAAGTGGGATGCTTGTCCAAGTAAGGGCAGTACCCAAGCACCGGTCCACCCACATATCAAATTATCAAAGTACCGAACGCGAATCTTATGAATATGATGAAAACTAGCTTGATGATATTCCCATGTGTCCTCGGGAGTGCTTTTCCTATTATAAGAGTTTGTCCAGGCTTGTCCTTTGCTACAAAAAGGATTGGGCCACCTTGCTGCACTTTATTTAGTTTTGTTACTTGTTGCTCGTTACAATTTATCTTATCACAAAACTATCTGTTACCACTTATTTCAGTACTTCCAGAGAATACCTTGCTGAAAACCGCTTATCATTTCCTTCTGCTCCTCGTTGGGTTCGACACTCTTACTTATCGAAAGGACTATGATAGATACCCTATACTTGTGGGTCAACAAGACTCTTTTCTGGCGTTGTTGCAGGGGAGTGAAGCGCCTTTGGTAGGTGGAATTTGGTAAGGACAAATTTATTTAGTGTGCTGAAATTTTCTGTCACTTGTTACTATGGAAAGTAATTGTCTGAGGGGCTTGTTCGGGGTATCCTCACCCCGTCCAGTAGAGCAAAGAGTTTCTCCTCAACCTACTCAACCTACTGAACCTATTGAAAATGAAACTCCTTTTGAGATTCCTTTGGGTTTGATGGAAAAACTGCTAGCTAACACTTTTACAGGAGATGGAACAAAGCATCCTGATGAACATCTACGCTATGTGGATGATGTCTGTGGACTATTTAAGCTTGCAGGTATACCCGATGATGTTGATAAGAAGAAGGCTTTCCCTTTATCTTTAAAGGGATACGCATTGACATGGTATAGGCTATGTGATGATATGAGATCATGGAACTATAAAAGATTGAAATTGGAATTTCATCAAAAGTATTACCCTATGCATCTTGTTCATTGTGATCGCAATTATATATATAATTTTTGGCCTCGCGAAGGAGAAAGCATCGCTCAAGCTTGGGGGAGGCTTAAATCAATGTTATATTCATGCCTCAATCATGAGCTCGCAAGAGAAGTGATTATGCAAAGTTTTTATGCTCGGCTTTCTGATAACAATTGCACCATGCTCGATACTTCTTGTGCTAGCTCTTTTATGATGAAGACTATTGAATTTAGATGGAATTTATTGGATAGAATTAAACGCAACTCTGAAGATTGGGACCTCGACGAAGGTAAGGAGTCAGGTATGACACCTAAGTTTGATTGTGTTGAATCTTTTATGGATACCGATATTTACCGTAAGTTTCGCACTAAATATGGACTTGACTTTGAGATAGTAGCTTCTTTCTGTGTATCTTTTGCTACTTATATTGATCTCCCAAGGAGAAGTGGTTTAAATATCATCCTTCCATACAAGTAAAAGTAGCTGCACCTATTAAAGTTGAAGAAAAGATTGTCACTTATAATGATCCTATTGTTCCCACTTCTTATGTTGAGAAACCACCTTTGCCTGTTAGAATGAAGGATCATGCTAAAGCTTCAATTGTTGTTCGTAAAAGCAATATTAGAACTTATACACCTCCTGAGCAAGTCAAAGTAGAACCTAATATTGCTATTGTTAAAGATCTCTTGTCTGATAATATCGATGGGCATGTTATTCAATTCCAGGGTGAAACTGCTAGAATTGCTAAACCTTGTGTTAGAGATAAACATAGACCTGTGATAGGCGTTCCTGTTATTTCTGTTAAAATAGGAGATCATTGTTATCATGGCTTATGTGATATGGGTGCTAGTGCTAGTGTAATACACATTGACTTATACAGAGAAATTATGCATGATACTGCACCTGCTGAGTTAGAAGAAATTGATGTCACAATTAAACTTGCCAATAGAGATACTATTTCTCCAGTGGGAATTCTTAGAGATGTTGAAGTCTTGTGTGGGAAAACCAAATATCCCGCTGATTTTCTTGTTCTTGGTTCTCCACAAGATAGCTTTTGTCCCATTATATTTGGTAGACCCTTCTTGAATACTGTTAATGCTAAGATAGACTGTGAAAAGAATGTTGTTACTATTGGCTTGGATGATATGGTTCATGAGTTTAATTTCTCTAAATTTAGTAAACAACATCGTGAGGAAGAATCGCCTAGTAAGGATGAAATTATTGGTCTTGCTTCTATTGTTGTACCTCCTAGTGATCCTTTAGAACATTATTTGCTAGACCATGAAAATGATATGTTCATGAATGAAAGAAGGGAAATAGATGAAGTATTCTTTAAACAGGAACGTATCCTGCAACATAATTTTCCTGTTGAAATCCTAGGGGATCCTCCTCCACCCAAGGGTGATCCCGTGTTTGAGCTTAAACCGTTGCCTGATAATCTTAAATATGCTTATCTTGATGAAAAGAAAATATATCATGTTATTATTAGTGCTAACCTTTTAGAGCATGAAGAAGAAAGATTATTGAAAACTCTGAAGAAGCACCGTGCCGCTATTGGATATACTCTTGATGATCTTAAGGGCATCAGTCCCACTCTATGTCAACATAAAATAAATTTGGAAGGTGATGCCAAACCAGTTTGTGATACTCAACGATGTTTGAATCCTAAAATGAAAGAAGTGGTAAGAAAAGAAATACTTAAGCTTCTGGAGGCAGGTATAATTTATCCCGTTGCTGATAGTCGGTGGGTAAGTCCTGTCCATTGTGTCCCTAAGAAGGGAGGTATTACTATTGTCCCTAATGATAAAGATGAATTGATTCCGCAAAGAATTATCACAAGTTATAGGATGGTAATTGATTTCCGCAAATAAATAAAGCTACTAAGAAAGATCACTACCCCTTACCTTTTATTGATCAAATGCTAGAAAGATTATGCAAACATACACATTATTGCTTTCTAGATGGTTATTCTGGTTTTTCTCAAATATCTGTGTCAGCTAAAGATCAATCAAAGACTACTTTTACATGCCCTTTTGGTACTTTTGCTTATAGACGTATGCCTTTTGGTTTATGTAATGCACCTGCTACCTTTCAAAGATGCATGATGGCTATATTCTCTGACTTTTGTGAAAAAAATTGTGAGGTTTTCATGGACAACTTTTCTGTCTATGGTTCCTCTTTTGATGATTGCTTGAGCAATCTTGATCGAGTTTTGTAGAGATGTGAAGAAACTAATCTTGTCTTGAATTGGGAAAAGTGCCACTTTATGGTTAATGAAGGTATTGTCTTGGGGCACAAAGTTTCTGAAAGAGGTATTGAAGTTGATTAGGCCAAGGTTGATGCTATTGAAAAGATGCCATGTTCCAAGGACATCAAAGGTATAAGAAGTTTCCTTGGTCACGCCTGATTTTATAGGAGGTTCATTAAGGACTTCTCAAAAATTTCTCGGCCTCTGACTAATTTGTTACAAAAAGATGTACCATTTGTCTTTGACGACGATTGTGTAGAAGCATTTGAAATACTTAAGAAAGCATTAGTCTCTGCACCTATTGTTCAGCCACCTGATTGGAATTTACCCTTTGAAATTATGTGTGATGCTAGTGATTATGCTGTAGGTGCTGTTCTAGGGCAAAGAGTTGATAAGAAATTAAATGTTATCCATTATGCTAGTAAGACTCTAGACAATGCTCAAAGAAATTATGCTACTACCAAAAAGGAACTTTTAGCAGTTGTATTTGCTTGTGATAAATTCAGACCCTATATTGTTGATTCTAAAGTAACTATTCACACTGATCATGCTGCTATTAAATATCTTATGGAAAAGAAAGATGCAAAACCTAGACTTATTAGATGGGTTCTCCTGCTGCAAGAATTCGATTTGCATATTGTTGATAGAAAAGGAGCTGAGAACCCCGTTGCAGACAACTTATCTAGGTTAGAGAATGTTCTTGATTACCCACTACCTATTGATGATAGCTTTCCTGATGAACAACTAAATGTCATAAGCACTTCTCATAGCACTCCATGGTAAGCTGATTATGCTAATTATATTGTCGCTAAATTTATACCACCTAGCTTCACATACCAACAAAAGAAAAAGTTTTTCTATGACTTGCGACATTACTTTTGGGATGACCCACATCTTTATAAAGAAGGAGTAGATGGTGTAATTAGACGTTGTGTACCTGAGCATGAACAGGAACAGATCCTATGCAAGTGTCACTCCGAAGCTTATGGAGGACACCACGCTGGAGATAGAACTGCACATAAGGTATTGCAATCCGGTTTTTATTGGCCTACTATCTTCAAGGATGCCCGTAAGTTTGTGTTGTCTTGCGATGAATGTCAAAGAATTGGTAATATTAATAGATGTCAAGAAATGCCTATGAATTATTCCTTGTTATTGAACCATTTGATGTTTGGGGCTTTGATTATATGGGACCTTTTCCTGCCTCTAATGGATATACACATATTTTAGTTGTTGTTGATTACGTTACTAAGTGGGTAGAAGCTATTCCAACTAGTAGTGCTGATCATAACACCTCTATTAAAATGCTTAAGGAAGTTATTTTTCCGAGGTTTGGAGTCCCTAGATATTTAATGACTGATGGTGGTTCACACTTTATTCATGGTGCTTTCCGTAAGATGCTTGCTAAATATGACGTTAATCATAGGATTGCATCTCCTTATCACCCGCAGTCTAGTGGTCAAGTAGAATTGAGCAATAGAGAGCTCAAATTAATTTTGCAAAAGACTGTCAATAGGTCTAGGAAGAATTGGTCCAAGAAACTTGATGATGCATTATGGGCCTATAGAACTACATATAAAAATCCTATGGGTATGTTTCCGTACAAAATGGTCTATGGAAAAGCTTGTCACTTACCTCTCAAACTAGAACATAAGGCATATTGGGCTATTAAAGAGCTCAACTATGATTTCAAACTTGCCGGTGAGAAGAGGTTATTTGATATTAGCTCACTTGATGAATGGAGAACCCAAGCTTATGAAAATGCCAAGTTGTTTAAAGAAAAAGTTAAAAGATGGCATGACAAAAGGATACAAAAGCGTGAGTTTAATGTAGGTGATTATGTATTGCTATACAACTCTCGTTTAAGATTTTTTGCTGGAAAACTTCTCTCTAACTAGGAAGGTCCCTACGTTATCGAAGAGGTCTATCTTTCCGGTGCCATAAAAACCAACAACTTTGCAGGCACAAATCCGAAGGTGGTAAACGGTCAAAGGATCAAACACTATATCTCAGGTAATCCTATAAATGTTGAAACTAATATTATTGAAACTGTAACCCCGGAGGAATACATAAGAGAGACTTTCCAGAACATTCCAGACCCCGAAAAGGAATAGGTATGTGGTACGGTAAGTAAACCGACTCCAAAACAATTTTTAAGGCAATATTTCTCCGTTTTGGAATATTTAGAAAAATAGAAAAATAAGTAGAATTTCGGGGAGGACACGAGGCCTCCACGAGGGTGGAGGGCGCGTCCTACCCCCTGGCGCGCCCCCTACCTCATGAGTACCTTGTGTGCCCTCCGGACTCCGTTTCCTTGCACGATACGTATTTTGGTCGGTAAAAATTCATTATATATACTCCCAAAGGTTTTGACTCCCGTATCATGCAAATATCCTCTGTTTTCGTTTCGAGTTGTTGCTGCTGCAGATTAAAGCAAGATGTCTTCTCAAGAGTCAGTCGGGGAGAGCCGGGTATCTAACCCGGCACCGGAACAAAGGGCAAACAGCGAAGCTGACCACTTTGGGCCGGCAACGGAGGAAGAGATGGAGGCTGACCTAATGAGAGTAGATGCCATGGAAGATCAACAATTCACCTCTCGCCTCCGAGCTGGGTTTACGATGGGGGAACTACAGAGCTCAGCTATTCCAAACTCGATTATCCCTTCCAATGTTAAATTTCTTTCCTATGAAAATATGAGGAGGAGTGTCTCTTGTTCTCCCGCAGCTATGCAACACCCTTGGGTGCAAGGAGCTTTAGCCATTACAAGAAAGCTTCGCAAGGAAATAATGGACCTCAAGCAGCAAGTCAATAAGCTCGAGGAGGAGAACTGTATTCTGAGGGGAATCATCGCCAAGAATATTACTCCAACAACAAAGAAGGAGAAATAATCACATGGGTATGGGCACTCCCCTTGGCAACTGCCAAGCTTGGGGGAGGTGCCCTGGTATTGTATCACCATCACAACTCCTATCTTTACCATTTTTCTTAGTTCGATCCTATTAGTAGTATCTTGATTTAGTAGAATAAAGTCATGGCATGATCTAGTTTTGAGTTTTGCTTTACGATCCTTCTTTGTAATCGAGTCCGTGAGCTATATAATAAAGATTAATGTTGAGTCAAGGGCTTGATTATTTTGCCATTATCTTGGGTGAATAGAAGAAAAGAATAAAAAGAATCAAAGAGTTCATATGGATCTTAGTGAAAGTAATGACTTCACATAGCAAGAGTATGATGATTAAAAGTTGTTGGGACTTGGCAAATATAGCTTTGGTCATCGTTGCAATTAATAGGAAGTAATAAGGAAAGAGAGGTTTCACATATAGATATATTATCATTGACATCTTTTATGATTGGGAGCACTCATTAAAATATGACATGCTAAAGAGTTGAGGTTCGACAAGGAAGACAACATAATGAGTTATGTTTTCTTATATCTAAGATAAAGTATGTTGTCATGGATCCTCTGACGTGTTGAGCTTGCCTTTCCCCCTCATGCGAGCCAAATTCTCAGCACCAAGTAGAAATACTACTTGTGCTTCCAAATACCCTTAAACCAGTTTTGCCATGAGAGTCCACCATATCTACCTATGGATTGAGTAAGATCCTTCAAGTAAGTTGTCATCGGTGCAAGCAATAAAAATTGCTCTTTAAATATGCATGACTTATTAGTGCGGAGAAAATAAGCTCTGTACGAACTTGTTGTGGACATAATAAAAGCGACAGACTGCATAATAAAGGTCCACATGCAAGGGGCAATATAAAGTGACGTTCTTTTGCATTAAGATTTTGTGCATCAACCCTAAACGCGCATGACAACCTCTGCTTCCCTCTGCGAAGGGCCTATCTTTTATTATTATCCTCTACCTTATGCAAGAGTCACAGTGATCTTCACCTTTCCTTTTTCATTTTATCCTTTGGCAAGCTCAGCATGTTGGAAAGAACATGATATATATATCTAGTTGGATGTGGGGGAGCATGAATTATTATTGTTGACATTACCCTTGAGGTAAAAGGTTGTGGGGCAAAACTATAAGCCCCTATCTTTCTCTGTGTCCGATTAAAAACTCCGTAACCACAAGTATTGCGTGAGTGTTAGCAATCATGAAGGACTAAGTGATAGTTGAGTATGTGGACTTGCTTTTAAGCTCTGACATAGACTCTTTGCGATGTTATGATAAATTGCAATTGCTTCAATGACTGAGATTATAATTGTTAGTGCCCAATAAGGTTTCTGATTCATACTTTGGCTTTGTGAAAAGATCATCACTTGAACATGAGTAATCCTATGACAAAATCTATATATGTTGCTGTTATGAAATAATCATGATGCCTTCATGTCCGTATTTTATTTTTATCGACGCCTCTACCTCTAAACATGAGGACATATTTATTGTTATCGGATTTTTGCTTGAGGACAAGCAAGGTCTAAGCTTGGGGGAGTTGATACGTCCATTTTGCATCATGCTTTTATGAAAATATGTATTGCATTATGGGTTGTTATTTCACGTTATGTCACAATACTTATGGCTATTATCTCTTATTTTACAAGGTTTATATGAAGAGGGAGAATGCCGGCAGCTAGAATTATGGGCTGGAAAAGGAGCAAATATTGGAGGCCTATTCTACGCAACTCCAAAAGTCCAAAAACTCCACGGAATACCTTAAAATAAATAAAGAAAAATCATCGCCAAAGATGAAAGCTAGGGGGCCCACACCCTGCTCACGAGGGCGGGGGGCACGCCCCCCCCCCCACCTCGTGGCCCCCCTGGCGGCTCTCCGACGCCCATCTTCTCCTATATGAAGTCTTTCGATGAGAAAAAAGAGGAAGCAACCTTTCGGGACGAGACTCCACTGCCACGAGGCGGAACCTTGGCGGAACCAATCTAGGGCTCCTGCAGAGCTGTTCTGCCGGGGACACTTCCCTCCGGGAGGGGGAAATCATCACCATCGTCATCACCAACGCTCCTCTCATCGGGAGAGGGCAATCTCCATCAACATCTTCACCAGCACCATCTCATCTCCAAACCCTAGTTAATCTCTTGTATCCAATTCTTGTCTCCAAGTCCAGGATTGGTGCTAGTAGGTTGCTAGTATTGTTGATTACTCCTTGTAGTTGATGCTAGTTGGTTTGTTTGGTGGAAGATCATATGTTCAGATCCTTTATGCATATTATTACCCCTCTAATTATGAACATGAATATGCTTTGTGAGTAATTACGTTTGTTCCCGGTGACAAGGGAGAAGTCTTGCTATTAGTAGTCATGTGAATTTGGTATTCGTTCGATATTTTGATAAGATGTATGTTGTCTAGCCTCTAGTGGTGTTATGTGAACGTCGACTACATAACACTTCACCATTATTTGGGCCTAGAGGAAGGCATTGGGAAGTAATAAGTAGATGAGGGGTTGCTAGAGTGACAGAAGCTTAAACCCTAGTTTATGCGCTGCTTCGTAAGGGGCTGTAACATCCCAAATTTTCAATTTGGAATGTTATACATAGATCATCATTGCATATCATATTTTGTTGCATCTTTGGCTCGATCCTAGAAATTCTATGCAACTCAAGGACCCTCAGAGAGAGTTGGGGATTTCATTATTTTCTTATTTGAGTTTTTCTCAAATTTTGAAAATAGGATCATTGATTTTATTTATTTTATCTTCAATTATTTCTACTACCAAAAATTCAGAGAGGGAATAAAATGACTTTCCCAAAATAAAGAAATAATGAAGATTTAATAAAAAATCAAATAAGTTTTATTTTGGAAGTTTTTCGCCTTTATTTGAATTTAGGAAAAATGTGCGTTTTTCAAAATTGCATCTAGGCCCCAAATAAATGTTCATTAAATCCGGCTTGATTTTAGAAACCGGGGAAAATTTATTTCGGGATTTTTGGAGTCCGTTAGGTACTTCTTAATTTTTTTCTACGCGTAATGTTTTATATATAAAAAACGAACCGCCTTACCGGGCCGTACCCGAGCGGGACTCCGCTCGGGGGCGCCTTTATATAGCGGCCACCCGGGAGCCCTAGCCCACCCGAGCCCCAGCCCAGCCGCCACCACCGCCGGAGTTCGCCGCCGCGCCGGAGCAGCGCGCCTTTCGAGGTTCGCCGCCGCCTCGATTTCTGTGCCGTTTTCATTTTTTTTTTAAAATACCGAAAGGTTTTCTTTGGGTTTTTTTTTCGGTTTTTCGGTTTTTTTATTTATTTTATTTTATTTTCTTTTTCCGTTCGAATCTATTCGTCGTATTTTTCTTTTTCTCGGATTTAATCCGCGATTTCTTTTTATCGCGATTCCAGATCCGATTTTCGTTTTAGTATAACTTTTCGCTCGTTTATCGGAATCAGGCGATTCAAGCACCTGGAGTTTCGTCTCGGAACCCTCTTTCCGAATAATCAACTTAAACAAGTTTTTGCCTCTGTAAAATTTGACTTAGATCCAGATTAGTAAAACGAAGCTATTTTCTTTCGCCGTTTGACTTTCGTTGCTTTGTTTGATTTGGTTCTTTTTGCAAACCGGAGTTCTTAAGTTGAACATTCTGGTTGGATCTTTTATTCGAGTTTTACCAGTGCATTAGATGAGTACTTATTGTTTGCTTGTTTGTTTGTCAGCGATAGAATACCCGGAGTGCGCCGCTTGTTACTTTGAGTCTCTAGGTTTTGCGGATCATCAGCAAGGCAAGTAACACTTTGAGCATACCTTTTCTCATACCCAGTTTTATGCATTAGATCTATCCTCAAACATTGCATGATTAGGATCTAATTAAATTGTGGGATGGGAAGTAGTTGAGGTAGTACCTATTACCTGTTTTATTATCAAACCTTTGGGAGTTACTTCTACGTTTGCTTATTATGCCATGCTATGCTAGTAGACGTGGATTGGGTGAGTGTATCCATGACAGATGTGAGATTGTTAATCAATGGTTTATTTAAGGTGGCAACTTAAACACACATCTGGGTGGATTGAGGCACCTGGTTTCTATCAGGACTTGCCTGTATTTCTTCGGACCGCCACCCAGGCTCAAAGGGATCATGAGATTATTCAATCTAGAAACTTACGTGTGCAGCCACAAGCCATTATGGGCTCTGGCATAGTTGACTAAGTCATGCGAACTCTTACGGGTAGACTAGCAGATGTAGGGGAAAGTAGGTGTACCGGTCTACCCACATGTAAGGTGCTAGTGCTTCCGAAAGACTATGTCTCGGTCATCCGTTTCTCAAACACCATGTAGTGCGAGGAATCAAACGGAGGCGATCGAGTCTTGCGGGGAAAAGTGCGCAAACCTCTGCAGAGTGTACAAACTAATCATGATTAGCCGTGTCCCCGGTTATGGACGTTTTGAGTATCTAGTACCTGGATATCATGTGAATCTCATCATGTTACTTTAATCTAATATTGTTGGGTTTGATGAGTACTTTTAATTGGGATTGAGAATGCTATCAACCATTCTCAATGTTTAACAACCACCATGATAGTTAATTAAAATTATTCCTTTGCAGTAGGGAAAAATTGGCTTTATGCAAAACTGTAACCATAGAGCTTTTACACCAGCCAAATTGCATGTAGTGTAGCTTATTCCAATGGTATTCTCTATGTGTTACATTGCCAGCATATTCCATGTGCTGACCCGTTTTCGGGCTGCAACGTTTCATGTTGCAGACTTTTCAGACGACGAGTAAGGTGCTTTTAGGTCGTGGTTCTATACTCAGTGATGCCGTTGGAGTTGATGGACTCGCTTATCTTCCAAGCCTTCCGCTGTTATTGTTTTTAGATGGCCTTAAGCCATATTTATTTCAATAAGTTCTCTTTTGAGACATTCGATGTAATAAGTGTGTGATTGCTACTCTGTTATAAATCCTCCAAGTACTGTGTGGTGTCAGCATTACTGATCCTGGGATGACACTGAGCACAGAGACTTGACCGTCTGAGGTCGAGTCGCTACAAGGTGGTATCAGAGCACACGCTGACTATAGGACACGACCACTAAGCTAAAGCCCTAGATCACTACTCTTTCTTCTCATTTCTGATTCCTCATCTTTTCTATTCCTTAGGATGGCGGATGCAAGGATCAAGTTCGCACAACCAGAGGAGAATTCACCTTTTGGATGTCACTTGAAGGAAGCCACTAGATACCTGAACATAGGAGTACCAAGCTTCACCGGTACTTTCAACGCCACTTTACCCGAAGAGGAGCACTGGAGGATTCAAGTCAACATTCCAGGAAGGACATTTGCGCCAGTCATGGATCTAATAGAGTTTACCTTTGATGTACCAACATAGAGCCTAGGAAAAAGCATGGCAGCTCACATCGCCATGGGACGAATTGGAGAAGTTTACCACAACGACCTCAAGAATACTATTTACCAGATTTGTGGGCGCCGAGATGAGCATTGGGAGATGATCACCACCAGGAGGGACAGATCAATCGCAGCTTATATTCAGGAGTTAAACCAACACATCCGACGCCAGGAGAATCAGATGTGCGCAGATATGGAGGAACTACAGAAGGCTATGACCAGGATCAAGGAGCTAGAAGCAGAACTCAAGGCTACATGTAAGGACTGTATGGAAGAAATCGTCGCTCTAGTAAGACAGAACGGTGACCTTAAGGAGAAGATTGGAGTATTCATGGGAAGATCAGCACCCAGAGAGGAAAAGGATGAACCTACTTGCCCAGATAATTATATCATCATCGACGACACCGACTTGGATCCCGACGACAGCGATGATGACTATGTTGATGAAGCTGGAGCAGATATCATGGAATCTTCATCGGAGCAGTTTTTCTAGTTGACCACCATAACAGTAGTAGAATTTTCCACCAATTAATTAGTTTTAGTCCAAGCACTTTTGTAACGATAGTTAGACCGTTGTATGCCCTTGTTTGAATTCTTTGGAATGATATTGTGTGTTTTGTCTCATGTGCATATGGGTAGTGTTATCCCACTAGACCTCATTCTATTCTAAACTCTCCCCTTTAAACCCTCAGATGCCTCCGAGACGCGACCCCGGATTTGTTTTCCCGCCAGAGATCACTCAGTTGATTCAGCAGCAGAATACCTTGATTCAAACATTGGTACAGAACCAAGGCAACAACAACAACCCACCGCCACCACTACCTATTGACCATTTGACCCGTTTCTTAAGGCTGAATCCGCCGGTGTTTTCCAATAGCACCGAGCCAATTGTTGCAGATGATTGGCTCCGTAAGATAGGGAGGGAGTTGACCACTGTAGGATGTACAGATGGAGAAAGGGTGAAGTTTGCTGCACATCAGCTTGAAGGACCCGCAGCAGCATGGTGGGAGAATTTTACAGCCACTTACCCTGTAGACACTGTCACATGGAATCAGTTTCAGCAAGCTTTTTGTACCACCCATGTTTCAGCAGGAGCTATGGCCATGAAGAAGCGTGAGTTTCGCAACTTACACCAAGGAGGACGGACAGTTGGCCAGTATGTGGATGATTTTAGTAAGCTAGCATGTTATGCCCCAGATGACATTGCTACAGATGCAGCTAAGCAGGAGAAGTTTCTAGAAGGACTGAATGATGAGCTAAGCATGCAGTTGATGGTAGCCACTTTCAATAACTACCAGGAGTTAGTAGATCGTGCTCTTATGATTGAGGGGAAGCAGCAGCAGATTGACAATCGTAAGAGGAAGTATGCACAGGGGAAGTACAATTCTGGAGCTCACCAGAAGCCACGTTTTACCCCAAAGTCAGGGGGACATTTTCAGCATACTCATGGAGGAGGTAGCTCACACAATCATAATGGTGCAAAGAATGGAAACGGGAATGGAGGAAGCAATGGACAAAGCCGCACCAACCCGTCAACACCATCCAAGGCAGACCTGAGTCATATCACTTGTTATAAGTGCCGTAAGACTGGGCATTATGCAAATGATTGCCCAGAAGCTCAAAATTGAAATGGCAATGGAAGCTCAGGAAAGAAGCCGAACCCTTTCAACAGGGGGCAAGTGAACCACGCTACCGTGGAGGAGGTTGAAGCTCAGCCAGACGCAGTAATAGGTAAGTTTTTGGTTAAGGCTTTTACTGCAGTTGTTCTTTTTGATACTGGTGCATCGCATTCATACATATCAAGGGGATTTGTGGATAAATTTAGCCTGCCCACTAAGACTCTTAAGACACCTATGCTAGTGAGTTCACCGGGAGCTGAGTTTATGGTCAGTCAAGGATGCTTTCAGGTGCCATTAAGTATAGGAAGGCATGTTTTCCCAACGGATTTAATTATATTGGAATCCCAAGGTTTGGATGTACTTCTTGGTATGGATTGGATGTCAATGTATGGAGGGAACATTGATTGCGCCAGTAAGTTGATTTTGCTTACGACACCAGAAGGAAGAAAAATCAAGTATGTATCACGGCATGAGCCAAGAAGAGCACATGTAAATTCCTTATCAGGAGTTATGCAGGAGGAAGTACCAGTGGTAAGGGATTTCCCCGATGTATTTCCAGAAGAGTTGCCAGGCATGCCACCGGATAGGGACATTGAGTTCTTAATTGAACTACTGCCAGGCACTGGACCTATATCCAAGAGACCGTACAGGATGCCAGCCCAAGATTTGGAGGAAATTAAGAAGCAGATCAAGGAGTTGTTGGATAAAGGTTTTATTCGCCCAAGTTCTTCGCCTTGGGGATCGCCAGTACTTCTGGTGGAAAAGAAGGATGTATCGTTAAGAATGGTTGTCGATTATCGCGGATTATATGAAGTAACCATCAAGAACAAGTACCCACTACCAATGATCAATGATCTGTTTGATCGGTTGCAATGAGCTAAGGTGTTTTCCAAGATCGATTTGCGATCAGGATACCATCAGTTGAAGATTGGGGAGCAAGATATACCGAAGACGGCTTTTACCACCAGGTATGGGCTGTATGAGTATACCATTATGTCATTTGGTCTGACTAACGCCCCAGCCTATTTTATGAACATGATGAACAAGGTGTTTATGGAGTTTTTGGATAAGTTCATCGTGGTGTTCATTGATGATATTTTGGTTTACTCGAAGAATGAAGAGGAACATAAGGAACACTTGCGTTTGGTACTCGAGAAGCTCAGAGAACATCAGCTATACGCCAAGTTAAGCAAGTGTGAGTTTTGGTTGAAGGAAGTTGGATTTCTCGGACATGTTATATCCGGAGAAGGTATTGCCGTAGACCCCACTAAAGTTGTCACTGTGACAAACTGGGAAGCACCAACAACAGTTGGAGAGATCAGGAGTTTCCTTGGACTCGCAGGATACTACCGGAGATTCATTGAAAATTTCTCGAAGATTGCAAAGCCTATGACAGAGTTGTTGAAGAAGGATACTAAGTTCATTTGGACTGAGGAGTGTGAGGCTAGTTTCCAGGAGTTGAAGAAACGTTTGATTACCTCACCAGTATTAATTCTGCCAGACCAGACTAAGGATTATGAAGTGTATTGCGACGCTTCACGTCGAGAACTTGGAGCAGTGCTTATGCAGGAGGGAAGAGTTGTTTCGTATGCTTCACGACAACTTAAGCCTCATGAGTTGAATTATGCTACTCACGATTTGAAATTAGCAGCCGTAGTGCACGCACTGAAAACATGGAGACATTTTCTCATTGGAAATCATTATGAGGTGTACACGGATCATAAGAGTTTGAAGTACATCTTCACGCAGAAGGAGTTAAATCTCAGGCAGAGGAGATGGTTGGATCTTATTAAGGATTATGATATGAGATTGCATTATCACCCCGGGAAGGCTAACGTTGTAGCAGACGCGTTGAGCCGTAAGAGCCACGTCAATACACTAATGATGGGAGGAATACCCAAGGAGTTAGCCGAGGATCTTCATGATCTATGTTTGGAAATAGTTCCGAGAGGCTATGTAGCAGCAATGGAGATTCAGTCTACATTGATGGATAAAATCAGAGAAGCTCAAAAGACAGATAAGGAAGTTGCCTCTATAAAGGAGAAAATGAACGAAGGAAAGGCTAAGGGATTTCGTGAGGATGAGTACGATACCCTATGATTTGAGGACCGTGTTTATGTGCCCAATGACCCAGAGATCAGGAGGTTGATTCTGCAAGAGGCACATGATTCACCATATTCGATTCACCCTGGGAATACCAAGATGTATTTGGATTTGAAGAAAACTTTCTGGTGGACCGGAATGAAGAAAGATATTGCAGAGTATGTAGCAGTTTGTGATGTATGTCAGAGGGTGAAGGCAGAACATCAAAAGCCAGCCGGATTGTTGCAGCCATTGCCTATATCCGAATGGAAGTGGGACAAACTAGGCATGGATTTCATCACGGGATTGCCCAGGACTCGTTCAGGCTATGACTCTATTTGGGTTGTAGTCGATCATTTGACGAAGGTAGCTCATTTCATTCCAGTAAAGACTACCTACAGCGGTGCCAAACTGGCTAAGATATACATGACAAGGATTGTATGTTTGCATGAAGTTCCGAGGAGTATCGTATCAGATAGAGGAACCCAATTCACCTCGAAGTTCTGGAAGCAATTGCACGAAACATTGGGAACCAGGCTGGAGTTTAGCACAGCTTTCCATCCGCAGACAGATGGACAGACCGAGAGAGTCAATCAGATTTTGGAGGATATGCTTAGAGCTTGTGTGTTGGATTATGGATCTAGTTGGGATGATAACTTGCCATACATGGAGTTTTCTTACAACAACAGTTATCAATCCAGTTTGAAGATGGCCCCTTTCGAAGCCTTGTACGGAAGGAGGTACAGAACCCCGTTGTTGTGGGATGAGGTTGGAGACCGCCAGTTGTTTGGACCGGATTTGATTAAGGAGTCTGAACAGAAAGTAAAGTTGATCCGCGACAGGCTCAAGGTAGCTCAGTCAAGGTAGAAGAGCTATGCGGATTCAAAATGCAAGGAGACAGAATACGAAGTCGGAGACAGAGTTTATCTTCAAGTATCTCCGCTACGAGGAGTTAAGCGCTTTGGAGTTAAAGGCAAGTTAGCACCATGTTTTGTGGGGCCATACAAGTTTTTGGAACGCATGGGAGAAGTAGCGTACAAGTTGGAATTACTTGAGGGATTGTCAGGAGTTCATGATGTGTTCCATGTTTCACAGTTGAAGAAGTGTCACGCAGAAATAGCCGATATTCCACTGAGAGATACTGTGCCACTGGAAGCAATTCAGTTGAAGGATGATTTGACTTATGAGGAGAAACCAGTTAGAATTCTGGATTATGCCAGTCGAGTTACCCTTAGTGAGGTTATCAAGTTTTGCAAAGTTCAGTGGAGCCACCACACCGAGGAGGAAGCCACCTGGGAGTAAGAGGAAGATCTGCTCAAGGACCACCCTCACCTATTTGCTAGCCAACCCGAATCTCGAGGGCGAGATTCATCTTAAGGGGGGTAGGTTTGTAACATCCCAAATTTTCAATTTGGAATGTTATACATAGATCATCATTGCATATTATATTTTGTTGCATCTTTGGCTCGATCCTAGAAATTCTATGCAACTGAAGGACCCTCGGAGAGAGTTGGGGATTTCGTTATTTTCTTATTTGAGTTTTTCTCAAATTTTGAAAATAGGATCATTGATTTTATTTATTTTATCTTCAATTATTTCTACTACAAAAAATGACTTTCCCAGAATAAAGAAATAATGAAGATTTAATAAAAAAATCAAATAAGTTTTATTTTGGAAGTTTTTCGCCTTTATTTGAATTTAGGAAAAATGCGCGTTTTTCAAAATTGCATCTAGGCCCCAAATAAATGTTCATTAAATCCGGCTTGATTTTAGAAACCGGGGAAAATTTATTTCGGGATTTTTGGAGTCCGTTAGGTACTTCTTTTGAATTTTTTTCTACGCGTAATGTTTTATAAAAAAAACGAACCGCCTTACCGGGCTGTACCCGAGCGGCACTCCGCTCGGGGGCGCCTTTATATAGCGGCCACCCGGGAGCCCCAGCCCACCCGAGCCCCAGCCCAGCCGCCGCCGCCGCCGGAGTTCGCCGCCGCGCCGGAGCAGCGCGCCTTCCGAGGTTCGCCGCCGCCTCGATTTCTGTGCCGTTTTTATTTAGAAGAAAAAAACGATCGGTTTTCTTCGGGTTTTTTTTCGGTTTTTCAGTTTTTTTATTTATTTTATTTTCTTTTCTTTTTCCGTTCGAATCTGTTCGTCGTATTTTTCTTTTTCTCGGATTTAATCCGTGATTTTTCTGATCGCGATTCCAGATCCGATTTTCGTTTTAGTATAACTTTTCGCTCGTTTATCGGAATCAGGCGATTCAAGCGTCTGGAGTTTCATCTCAGAACCCTCCTTCCGAATAATCAACTTAAACAAGTTTTTGCCTCTGTAAAATTTGACTTAGATCCAGATTAGTAAAACGAAGCTGTTTTCTTTCGCCGTTTGACTTTTGTTGCTTTGTTTGATTTGGTTCTTTTTGCAAACCGGAGTTCTTAAGTTGAACATTCTGGTTGGATCTTTTATTCGAGTTTTACCAGTGCATTAGATGAGTACTTATTGTTTGCTTGTTTGTTTGTCTGCGATAGAATACCCGGAGTGCGCCGCCTGTTACTTCGAGTCTCTAGGTTTTGCGGATCATCAGCAAGGCAAGTAACACTTTGATCATACCTTTTCTCATACCTAGTTTTATGCATTAGATCTATCCTCAAACATTGCATGATTAGGATGTAATTAAATTGTGGGATGGGAAGTAGTTGAGGTAGTACCTATTACCTGTTTTATTATCAAACCTTTGGGAGTTACTTCTACGTTTGCTTATTATGCCATGCTATGCTAGTAGACGTGGATTGGGTGAGTGTATCCATGACAGATGTGAGATTGTTAATCAATGGTTTATTTAAGGTGGCAACTTAAACACACATCTGGGTGGATTGAGGCACCTGGTTTCTATCAGGACTTGCCTGTATTTCTTCGGACCGCCACCCAGGCTCAAAGGGATCATGAGATTATTCAATCTAGAAACTTATGTGTGCATCCACAAGCCATTATGGGCTCTGGCATAGTTGACTAAGTCGTGCGAACTCTTATGGATAGACTAGCAGATGTAGGGGAAAGTAGGTGTACCGGTCTACCCACATGTAAGGTGCTAGTGCTTCCGAAAGACTATGTCTCGGTCATTCGTTTCTCAAACACCATGTAGTGCGAGGAATCAAACGGAGGCGATCAAGTCTTGTGGGGAAAAGTGCGCAAACCTATGCAGAGTGTACAAACTAATCATGATTAGCCGTGTCCCTGGTTATGGACGTTTTGAGTATCTAGTACCTGGATATCATGTGAATCTCATCATGTTACTTTAATCTAATATTGTTGGGTTTGATGAGTACTTTTAATTGGGATTGAGAATGTTGTCAACCATTCTCAATGTTTAACAACCACCATGATAGTTAATTAAAATTATTCCTTTGCAGTAGGGAAAAATTGGCTTTATGCAAAACTGTAACCATAGAGCTTTTACACCAGCCAAATTGCATGTAGTGTAGCTTATTCCAATGTTATTCTCTTTGTGTTACATTGCCAGCATATTCCATGTGCTGGCCCCTTTTCGGGCTGCAACGTTTCATGTTGCAGACTTTTCAGACGACGGGTAAGGTGCTTTTAGGTCGTGGTTCTATACTCAGTGATGCCGTTGGAGTTGATGGACTCGCTTATCTTCCAAGCCTTCTACTGTTATCGCTTTTAGATGGCCTTAAGCCATATTTATTTCAATAAGTTCTCTTTTGAGACATTCGATGTAATAAGTGTGTGATTGCTACTCTGTTATAAATCCTCCAAGTACTATGTGGTGTCAGCATTACTGATCCAGGGATGACACTGAGCACATGGACTTGACCGTCTGAGGTCGGGTCGCTACAGGGGCTGATTTGGATCCGTATGTTTCATGCTATGGTTAGGTTTACCTTAATACTTTTGTTGTAGTTGCGGATGCTTGCAATAGAGGTTAATCATAAGTGGGATGCTTGTCCAAGTAAGGGCAGTACCCAAGCACCGGTCCACCCACATATCAAATTATCAAAGTACCGAGCACGAATCATATGAACGTGATGAAAACTAGCTTGACGATATTCCCATGTGTCCTCGGGAGCACTTTTCCTATTATAAGAGTTTGTCCAGGCTTGTCCTTTGCGACAAAAAGGATTGGGCCACCTTGCTGCACTTTATTTACTTTTGTTACTTGTTGCTCGTTACAATTTATCTTATCACAAAACTATCTGTTACCACTTATTTCAGTACTTCCAGAGAATACCTTGCTGAAAACCGCTTATCATTTCCTTCTGCTCCTCGTTGGGTTCGACACTCTTACTTATCGAAAGGACTACGATAGATCCCCTATACTTGTGGGTCATCAATCACCAATATTGATAAATTATATAACATTACACGTGTCCCCAAATTCAAATGAATATGCATGTTTGATACACCAATTTGCATTATGATATTGTCGATGTCGTGATCTCCAGTTTAAATATTTGAATCCCCTTTAATCCAGATATTCGTCTCATATAGCTATCACTCCTGCTTATATAGGACTATCTCTCTAGACCAATATGCATTCATCGTCTCTCAGGTATCTCTCGTGCTACATGTATGTCGACAATGATCTTTTATCTTCATAACACAGTGACGGTACTCTCTCCCTCGACCTTCATCACTCTATCTCTCTCTAAGTATATCTCGCTCCCTGCTGTGTGTCTCTAACTATGTTCTCCATGTGGAATCTCTTTCTCTCACACAAACACAAAACTTTGTCTACCGGGGTCTCATTTCTCTCTACTATTCCCCTGTGTGCCACTCGCACACCCCTCATACAGAGATGTCTTTCACTCCTTAGGTATGAGAACCTACGACTCTTCCTCTTAAATATCTCTTTCTCACCCACAAACACAAACTCTGTCTCCCAGGGTCTCATATTTCTCCAGTGTTCTCTTGTATGTCGCTCACACATACTCTCTCTCCCTAGAGATATCTTGTGTTCCCTCATATGTCTCTCTAGATAGCACTCTCGTTGTGAAATATCTTTCTCTCTCGCAGACACAAAACTCCATCTCTCAGGATCTCATTTCTCTCTGATATTTGTTTGTATGTGACTCACATGCACCCTCTCTCTATCTCTCACACACCCACACACATAACTCAGCCTTCTGATCCACTTGACTCCTATCTCTAACGCACACCAGTTGGCATCTTTATCTTTCTATTTATCTGTTTCTCCATCAACCTTCTTTCTCGCCCTCACTCTTGCTTCCTATCATGCACACTACATATGTTTCTCTCTACATGCAGTCAAGTGCCCTCTTTTTATCTTTCTCTCACACACACATAACTTCACCCTCTGAACCACCCGGTGGTCATCTCCAACACTCAAACTAGTGGATGTCCCTCTAGCTAGCATCTCCATCTCTGTATCTATTTGTAGTTTCTCCATCAACATTTCTTTCTCGCACGGAGTCTTGCTTCCTATCACCCACACTATATATGTCTCCCCATACATATGCATTTATAGGTTGATCTCTTTGCACAATCGTTGTGCCTCACTCCCTCTGCTCGCCATAGATGTATGCTCCAGCCCATGCCACTATCTCTTAAAGACAAAAACACGTGCTCAATTGTCAGGCCTTCTTCCCTGCATTCTCACATGCATGCATATTGTCATACCGATCCATCTCTCCTATGTCGTTGATCTTATGACTTATGTCTTCTTTCTTTTATCTCGATCATGCGCGCGCACACACACACACATCCCACGTATACATATATACCTCTCACACATGCACGTTCAAGGTCTCTATGTCTCCATACGTAGTTAATTACCCTCAACCCTAACGCCACATTGAATCTTCTCTTCTTGTGTGCACATAACTTCCACCTGGATGGGTAAAACACACACTCACACTTAACAATCTCCTTCTAGCTACCCCCTCTCACTCTTCCCCTATATCCCCGAAACCAATAAGACCATCCCTTCGTTTAATTCCCGCCTACATGCACCATCGATATATAGTAGTCTTCCTCAGTGTCTCTCGAACAAAACGTCCTCTCGATGTCGACTCCTCTCACGCGCACACACCTTCTCTTCCCTCTCTACGGGCATTTTCTCTCTCGCACCCCACGTTGCTGGCCTCTGCCATACACAGTGCCTCTCTATGATGAAGCCATGCACACTTAAATTACATCCGCCACCGAGGACCCTTCGACACACACACACACAAACATAAACACACACACACACACACACACAGACACACACGCGCACCCACCCACCCACACGCACACACAAACACACACACACACACTAAGACTCCATCTCTCTCTCTCTATCTCTATCTCTCTCTCACACACACACACTAAGACTCCATCTCACACACACATGCTCTAGGCGGAGCATTTGATCCTACCACCCTTCATCCAACCTTACCCGTATGATAAACAATCACCTTAATTTACTTGTATAACATGGACAAATTCCACTTTACTTTAGTAGTTAGCAAACTTATCATTTGTACCCTTATAAAAAACTGAGTTGGCGATGATGGTGTGCCTGCCATCTTGTAATATAGACCGTCTGATCTATATCTGACGAATAGAAAGCAAACTATGACAATTTTACAAAAGATACCCGCACCTCTCTCCACATCCTTATCTCCCACAACCTCATTGTTGATCAATTAAAAAAGGAAGTCTCTGGAACAATCTAGCATGGTGGCTGTCGGTGTCAAAACCGGTGGATCTCGGGTAGGGGGTCCCGATCTGTGCGTCTTAGGCTGATGGTAACAGGAAGCAAGGGACACAATGTTTACCCAGGTTTGGGCCCTCTCGATGGAGGTAAAACCCTACTTCGTGCTTGATTAATATTGAAGATATGTGGAATACAAGAGTAGATCTACCACGAGATCGTAGAGGCTAAACCCTAAGAGCTAGCCTATGATAGTATGATTGTAATTGTGATCGGCCTTCTAAGGACCATGCTCTCAGGTTTATATAGACACCGGAGAGCTAGGGTTTATATGGAGTCAGTTACAAGGAAGGAAACATAATATCAGGATCGCCAAGCTTGTCTTCCACGCAAAGGAGAGTCCCATCCGGACACGAGCCGAAGTCTTTAGTCTTGTATCTTGACGCTTCTATAGTTCGGACGATGAATATAGTCTGGCTGTCCAGATACCCCCTTATCTAGGACTCCCTCAGTAGCCCCTGAACCAGGCTTCAATGACGATGAGTCCGGCGCACAGTCTTGTCTTCGGCATTGCAAGGAGGGTTCCTCCTCTGAATACTCCAAGGTTATTATCGAACACGTAGGTCGTGTCCGGATCTGCAAAATGATCTTCACATACCACCATAGAGAGAATGATACTTCAGCTGACAATTTTTAGAGGACGTGACATGCCATTAGAGCCAGGTCATTATTC
The DNA here is from genome assembly GCF_018294505.1 of Triticum aestivum. NCBI lineage: Eukaryota > Viridiplantae > Streptophyta > Magnoliopsida > Poales > Poaceae > Triticum > Triticum aestivum. Next base: position 641,369,199 of record NC_057801.1, read on the forward strand.
GAACCATTTTTTCACAACTAGCAACAGCGTATACTGCGAGGCGGTTTCCTTAGCACGTCTTGTCAAAGCGAAGATCGTGCCCCTTTATTACGGGATTCTCATCAATACGGGTATGGGTCACCCAACCGTACCGCTAATCGTGGCGAGTGGGCGACGAGCGGGTTCCACTAGGCAAGTGGGGAGGCGCAAAAAAGCACCTACCTTGTTTTAAAAAGATAGGGCATCTTACTCTTTTACCCACGCCTTCTCCTTCCGCTGACTCATTCTCCTCTGCTCGAGCCCCAACGCCCAAGCGCTCTTCTTCCCCATCGAAGAGAGGTTTTTCTAAGATGTCCGGATCCGGAGCAGGAGGCAAATGGATGGCCTCTACCGTCCGAGAGAAGGATATCAAGAGGCTCCGAAAAGCCGGGTATCTGGCCAAGAAGATCGGCCACCGTCTCCCACCGGCAGGACAGGTTATCCCTTCTCCGGAGCCCCACAAGAGGGTCGTGTTCCTCCCCCATTTTTTCCGCGGGCTCGGGTTTCCCCTTCACCCATTTGTTCGAGGAGTCATGCATTATTACAGGATTGACTTTCATGATCTTTCCCCTAACTCTTTTCTCAATATCTCGACGTTCATCGTCGTGTGCGAGGCCTTCCTCCGGATTCCGCCTCACTTTGGCCTGTGGCTGAAGATTTTCAATGTAAAGCCCAAAGTGGTGAGTGGCGCACACGCCGAGTGCGGCTGCGCCATGGTGAGCAAGATGCCCAAGGTTGTTTGGCCGAAGGGCACTTTTAATGACTTCGTGAAGGAGTGGCAGCAGAAGTGGTTTTATATCACTCAACCACGTGGCGAAAAATGGGTGGCATTCCTGAATTCAGATCGGGAGCTCCACTGCAGCTTACGTCCTGGCCCAAGAAGGGCCCGAACTGGTGCTCGTCTGATGAGCTATCGCTGCTCTTAACGCGTGTTCGGAATATGGTCGACAAGGATGTCAAGCTTGTTGACATGGTCCAGGTGATGCTAGTTCGCCTGGTACTCCCTTGCCAGCGTCGAGCCTGTACTTTATGGGAATTCGACCCAACCGAGCACCAAACCCTCCAGGAGCTCTATGATTCCTCCCACAAGGATATCTGGAAGGTGCTCTTTAAGTCCAGCAAATCATGGCCGGACTCTTCTGTGGACCGGGGGTATCAATTATCCCATTCCACAAGCCTGGTAAGTTATAGCCACGCCATGTCCCTCCAGGCTTTAGCTGGCATATCATGAGGGGGACGTTTTAATCGTGCTTCATTGTGGCTTTAGGGATGGATAAAAAGGGTGGAGTGGATACAATGTCCGGCCCCGCTCCCAGAGGAACCGACCGGACCTCTTCTGACGAAGATGCTGGTCCCTGCACCTTACAAGGCGCCCAAGAAGGAGGCCTCCAAGCAGGTTAAGAAGACCCGGAGTGGCCTCCGTTGTCTTGAGGCTCTGGACACCCGGTCCGAAGGCTCCAGCGACGCTCCTTCTTCCGAAGACGAAGAGGAGGAGGCAGAGGAGGACGAGCCTCGCTCTACCAGCGGGAAGAAGTGTGCAGCTTCCCCGTCCCTGGAGGCCAAGTTGCCCAAGAGAGGGAGAGGTTCCCCTCCAGAGGCATCCACCCCGGCTGCCGATAACAGCCCGGAGTGGGATCCCGAGGCCCAGCCCCTGGGAAAATTGTAAGTAACCAAAATCCGAATACGCCTATGTATCCACGGTTGTCCGGGTATAGTAGTTTTAACCGTCGCCACATCTCATACAGCCCGGCAAGGTCTCCTGCCGGACAATCCTCATCGGAGGATTCGTTGAGCTCGAATGCTGTGGCTAGCGAGACGCCTCCGGGAACTCCTTTTCCGAAGTCCGGGTGCGACACCGAGGTATTGTCTCAAAGAGACTCGGGGCCAGATAAAGTTCTGGAGGCCCCTAAGGCTCCAGGATCGGGCAAGCAGCCATCCTCCATGGAGGGAGGTTTGCCTACTCCGCCGGCCACCTCAGCATACGCCGAGCTGTCGGGCGGTCTATTGACAGCGTTAAAGAACGCGTCCGTCGTTGATGGACATCGGACCCTTATGGGTGCGGTGGTTGGAAAGATTCAGGCTGCCGAAAGCGGGCTGAATGAGTCCTGTCTTGGCCTTATAAAGGCCTTTGAGGTATGGTTTCTAAGGAACCTTTAAAGAATTAGTATGATATGAGGAGTAGCCCCTGATACACTATCCGGAAAAAGAGAGTCGGGCAGGGGATCAAATGCTCAGTTGTAATGGGAACTTTTAATGATGTATACCCATGTTTTTGAAAACAGGCTTCTGAGGAGAGGACGACCGCTCATGATGCGGAAGTGTCCGAACTGAAAGAGAGCCTGAAACGGGTCGAAGAAGAACTTGGCCGTGTGAAGAAGCAATTGGAGGAGAGGCTAGGTATGTTTGAACATTGTCTTGCGTTGGGCACAAATCAATTAGTGTGCCTATTGAAAAGTATTTATGTTATATGCCCTAGGAGTGAGTGCCGAATATGAGGCGCTGAAGAACGCGGCTGATGCCCAAGAGAAGGCTGCCGCCGAACAGGCTCTGCGTGAAAAACACGAGGCCAGGGTCATCATAGCTGAGCAGGAGCTTCAAGATGCTGTGACAAAAAGCGAGAGCTTGGAGCAGAGTCTAGTAGGGAAAGAATCCGAACTTGCCCAAGCTCTCCAAGCCGCGGAAGATGCCCGGGAAGAAGCCCGAGGTGCTGTACGGGACAGTCAGGAGGCCCGGAAAGTTGCGGCTGGTAAGGCATGTTGTATCTATGTCTGTTTGATGTTATAATGTTGAGAACTCTAAGCGGCAAGCTGAATTCTTGATTTTACAGGGACGTTTGCGGATCTGCCTTGTAGCATATTAGATGCTGCCCAATTTACCGGTCCGAGGAGAGTGAGTCTATGGGGAGGAACTTCTGGTCGTAGTATCTAGTGCCGAACTATCCGGTGCCTTTTATCGATCAGCTGAAGCAGCTGGTCGAACTGCACCAGGCGGCCGAACTAGACATGAAGGACTTGATCATCCAGCTGTGGCCTGCAGAGCCAATTCCCAGCAGTTTCTTCAGACTCATCAAGCGGATTGTGGGCACCTATCCTCGGCTTGATATTATCAAGCGATCAGTCTATATAGAAGGTGCGCAAATGGCGCTTGCCCATGCAAAAGTGCATTGGGGGAAGCTTGACGCGGAAAAGCTAATAACTAAGGGGCCACTAGAGGGTAAGGAGCATTGCAAGCCTGAACTGTATTATGAAGGTGTAATGAAGGGTGCCCGCCTGGCAGCGGATAAGTGCACCAAAGACATTATATTTCCCTGAGGGCATTTTTGCCAACGTTTGTAATATGGGATAATGGCACTTTTATTATATGTTGCCTATTTGGTTTGAACATATGTTCTTCCTTTGCGGCTTTTTATTGTATGTAAATTCTGAGAGTTGGCCAGTCGTCGGCTTCAGCCCCCACGTGAGAAGTACGGGGGTGTTCGGGGTGTTTCTGAACACTCTTTATCCCATGGTTGGGTCCTTATAAGGAGGTGTTTCTTACCACGAACCAGGTAATCGGACTATAGGGCTTTACTACTCTCACTTAGCCATAGGAATTCGAGTATGGTCGGCGCAGCCCCTAGTGTCCGGAAGGCCGGAGTAGGGGCTCTATTGGCACCTGATCGGTAGACGGACCCATCGCAATCTGCATTTTATAGTGGCGTTATGTGGAATAAATCTTTAAGGATTTTGCAACCTCTCGAACAGCTGACCAGCTCTCGCCGCATCATGACAGTCGGTTTTTGGCTTTCTCTACTGAGGTGCTCGTCCGGCAGATCCGGGACACAATCGCAGTACTTCTCCCAGCGCTACCTTAGCCGACGGAACAGAACATAAGGTACCAAAACATGGGAGCCGGGCAAACCCAACCAATGACCCAAGACATGATTCAGAGCTGATGCATATAGTGTTATAAGTTCGGGGTGTCGAGCGACCGAGAAGGTGGTCGGATTTTATTGCCGTACTGTGGAGCCCTGGCATAATCGGGCGTAACACAAACCGTGGCTGCCACTTTTATGGCAAAGAGGCGTCGATGATAAACGACGACCTGTGCATGTTTAGTTAAGTCTATGCATTGCAGTAATATGATATGTCTAAGCATATGAATGCGATTTATGATTATAGAAAAGTGATGGTTTTCTAGCGGAACCTGTGGTGGCCGGACTGGAGGGGACTGTGAGTGGATCGAAGGTGAATCTGAACTGCCGTCTACCTGCATGGTCCTGTCCTTGTGTGTCCGGGCCGACTTCACGCCGCCAAACTTGTTCTGCATAAAAGTTAGTTTCTGAAGGTAAGTGCACGGAGGCCGCCAAACATCCTCCTGTGGTGGGTCCAAAGGTTCTTGATCGAACCCTGGTAACCCTAGCCGCTATTCGAGAAGCAGCCCGGACTCCTCGGTTGGTGCTCGGATAGTTGGTTGTCATATCAAAATATTGACAGGCATGTGTGACTTGCTACTCTGGCAGCTGTATGATCTCCGCTTCTAAGGGCGGGGTTTGGCTCTGCACGCAGGCGTGAGTGTATTACCGGTGCTGGCCCGATGATGTACCACATGGAATCTAGCCAACGTGGTTCATCCTGTTAGCATACGGTGTGATACCATATAGGGGGAATGCGCCGATGGCGCAACCTTATTTGGTTATCTGAGAACAACCGTTAGGGCGGCGGGCCAATGATCCTGGCCTTTGTGCCTGACACCTTGTAGAAGGTGCTATTTGCACGCCCATTTGGGCTTTATTGTTTGAGGAGCCCCTGGACTGTTAGGTCTGGGGGTATGCAATTGAATTGCTGTGGTTGTATGGTATGGGGCGATCGGCCGTACTGTTGTGCTGGGGGGGGGGGGCTTTTGACTAAGTGCCTCCCCTCAATGTTTCCGGCACACACTCGGTTGCTTTACTTTGGAGATCCGGCATTATCTATTAGTATGTTTTGCCGTTCTTTTGGGAGTACCGTGAATTTAGCACGGCTGATCGAGTTCGTGGCTTAGGCCGAATAGGCTTGAGCTGTTCTTTGTCCGTTGACCGGACTAGGATTGCTGAACTTGATACCAGCTTCCCTGATTTGCCGTTTATGACCATTGCGCCGTGGCTTGAGGCTGCTTCTTCGTGTATCCTTCTTGCTGGTTTGGACCGTAGTGGTGTGCGGACGTCGGGTTGTGTGCCTTTGGTTTTCCTACTTAGGTTGAGGTAGCCAGTTGTGTCGCGTGTGCCCTTTGTTAGGGCGGTCGAGTCCGTACTTCTTGGTAGCCAGGATCTTGGTCCACCGTTCTATTAGCAAATCATGTTCGGCCTTAAGGTGCTCTTGCTTCCTTTGCAGACTCTTTGCAGTGGCTATGAGTCGTCGCCTAAAGCGAACTTGTTCCACTGGGTCTTCAGGCACGCCGAATTGGTCATTGTCGAGGCTTACCTCGTCTTCGGAGGGGGGTGTATAGTTGTCCCTCTCCAGGTATCCCACCATGGCCTGTACGGCCTGCTTGATGGTCGGCTGATCAGGATTGTATTCCTCTTCGGTACTATCCGGATCATCTCCGGGACCGGTATTGATGTGGCGGGGTTTGGAGTGGCGTCGGAGACGCCCATATTTTGCTTTTCCTCCCTAGGGGTTGTCCTCCACTGCCTCGTCGCCATTGGTTTCTTTCGGAGTGTCCACCATGTATATATCATTCGAAGAGGTGGCTGTCCACCGCCCTATGAGCGGTGGCTCCTGTATGTCTCCTGCATCGTCGTCCATACCGCTGATGTCTTCGAAGTCGAAGTCGAGCACGTCGGTTAAATCATCGATCGTGGTGACAAAGTGGGTGGTGGGTGGGCAGCGAATTCCTTCGTCGCCTGCTTCCCGCTCAAGCCGGACATAGTTCGGCTCAGAGCCTCCTGACAGAGAGAGACTTTAATGAGTTCAGCATGTCGCCAAAAGGCGAGTGCTGAAAGATGTCCGCAGCGATAAACTCCATCACCGGAGCCCAACCTGGCTCGACTGGCTCGAGAGTGTGCAGGCCAGGGCCAACAGCCGCATAAGAGTCCGGGAGCCCAGGGTTACAGGCCTCCACAGAGGTGAGACCTGTGTTCGGCTCCACCGCCGATGAGTGTGCGGCCTGCGGGGCGGGGCCCAGCCCTCCGTCCATAGGCCACGCAAACTGCCCTAGATGTAGATCCGAGGCAGCTTCGGGGATGATGTCCCAAGCATTGTCCGACAGCAGGTCTAGGTTGTGCTCGTCGTGACTGTCCGGTGTTCCTGGCGCAGGCTCGAATCCGTCGAAGATCAAGTCTCCGCGGATATCTGCCGTGTAGTTCAAGTTTCCGAACCTGATCTGGTGGCCAGGGGCGAAGCTATCAATCTATTCTAACTGGCCAAGCGAATTGGACCGCAGTGCGAAGCCGCCGAACACGAAGATCTGTCCGGGGAGAAAAGTCTCACCTTGGACCGTGTTGTTGACGATTGAAGACGCCATCCAGCCTCGAAGTAACGACACAGAGGAACTCTCAACGAAAGCACCAATGTCGGTGTCAAAATCGGCGGATCTCGGGTAGGGGGTCCCGATCTATGTGTCTTAGGCTAATGGTAACAGGAAGCAAGGGACACAATGTTTACCCAGGTTGGGGCCTCTTGATGGAGGTAAAACCCTACTTCCTACTTGATTAATATTGAAGATATGTGGAATACAAGAGTAGATCTACCACGAGATCGTAGAGGCTAAACCCTAAGAGCTAGCCTATGATGGTATGATTGTAATTGTGATCGGCCTTCTAAGGACCATGCTCTCCGGTTTATATAGACACTGGAGAGCTAGGGTTTACATGGAGTCGGTTACAAGGAAGGAAACATAATATCAGGATCGCCAAGCTTGTCTTCCACGCAAAGGAGAGTCCCATCCGGACACGAGCCGAAGTCTTGAGTCTTGTATCTTGACGCTTCTATAGTCCGGACGATGAATATAGTTCGGTTGTCCAGATACCCCCTTATCCAGGACTCCCTCAGTAGCCCCTGAACCAGGCTTCAATGACGATGAGTCCGGCGCGCAGTCTTGTCTTCAGAATTGCAAGGCGGGTTCCTCCTCTGAATACTCCAAGGTTATTATCGAACACGTAGGTCATGTCCGAATCTGCAAAATGATCTTCACATACCACCGAAGAGAGAACGATACTTCAGCTGACAATTTTTAGACAACGTGACATGCCATTAGAGCCAGGTCATTATTCGAACCGTTTTTTCACAACCAGCAACAGCGTATACTGCGAGGCGGTTTCCTTAGCACGTCTTGTCGAAGCGAAGATCGTGCCCCTTTATTACGGGATTCTCATCAATACGGGTATAGGTCACCCAACCATACCGCTAATCGTGGCGAGTGGGCGACGAGCGGGTTCCACTAGGCAAGTGGGGAGGCGCAAAAAAGCTCCTACCTTGTTTTAAAAAGATAGGGCATCTTACTCTTTTACCCACGCCTTCTCCTTCCACTGACTCATTCTCCTCTGCTCGAGCCCCAACGCCCAAGCGCTCTTCTTCCCCATCGAAGAGAGGTTTTTCTAAGATGTCCGGATCTGGAGCAAGAGGCAAATGGATGGCCTCTACCGTCCGAGAGAAGGATATCAAGAGGCTCCGAGAAGCCGGGTATCTGGCCAAGAAGATTGGCCACCGTCTCCCACCGGCGGGACAGGTTATCCCTTCTCCGGAGCCCCACGAGAGGGTCGTGTTCCTCCCCCATTTTTTCCACGGGCTCGGGTTTCCCCTTCACCCATTTGTTCGAGGAGTCATGCATTATTACGGGATTGACATTCATGATCTTTCCCCTAACTCTTTTCTCAATATCTCGACGTTCATCGTTGTGTGCGAGGCCTTCCTCCGGATTCCGCCTCACTTCGGCTTGTGGCTGTAGATTTTCAATGTAAAGCCCAAAGTGGTGAGTGGCGCACACGCCGAGTGCGGCGGCGCCATGGTGAGCAAGATGCCCAAGGTTGTTTGGCCGAAGGGCACTTTTAATGACTTCGTGAAGGAGTGGCAGCAGCAGTGGTTTTATATCACTGAACCACGTGGCGAAAAATGGGTGGCATTCCTGAATTCAGATCGGGAGCTCCACTGCAGCTTACGTCCTGGCCCAAGAAGGTCCCGAACTGGTGCTTGTCTGATGAGCTGTTGCTGCTCTTAACGCGTGTTCGGAATATGGTCGACAAGGACGTCAAGCTTGTTGACATGGTCCAGGTGATGCTAGTTCGCCTGGTACTCCCTTGCCAGCGTCGAGCCTGTACTTTATGGGAATTCGACCCAACTGAGCACCAAACCCTCCAGGAGCTCTATGATTCCTCCCACGAGGATATCTGGAAGGTGCTCTTTAAGTCCAGCAAATCATGGCCGGACTCTTCTGTGGACCGGGGGTATCAATTATCCCATTCCACAAGCCTGGTAAGTTATAGCCACGCCCTGTCCCTCCAGGCTTCAGTTGGCATATCATGAGGGGGCCGTTTTAATCATGCTTCATTGTGGCTTTAGGGATGGATAAAAAGGGTGGAGTGGATACAATGTCCGGCCCCGCTGCCGGAGGAACCGACCGGACCTCTTCTGACGTAGATGTTGGTCCCTGCACCTTACAAGGCGCCCAAGAAGGAGGCCTCCAAGCAGGTTAAGAAGACCCGGAGGACACGTTGTCATGAGGCTCTGGACACCCGGTCTGAAGGCTCCAGCGACGCTCCTTCTTCCGAAGACGAAGTGGAGGAGGCAGAGGAGGACGAGCCTCGCTCTACCGGCGGGAAGAAGTGTGCAGCTTCCCCGTCCCTGGAGGCCAAGTCGCCCAAGAGAGGGCGAGGTTCCCCTCCAGAGGCATCCACCCCGGCTGCCGATAACAGCCCGGAGTGGGATCCCGAGGCCCAGCCCCTGGGAAAATTGTAAGTAACCAAAATCCGAATACGCCTATGTATCCAGGGTTGTCCGGGTATAGTAGTTTTAACCGTCGCCACATCTCATACAGCCCGGCAAGGTCTCCTGCCGGACAATCCTCATCGGAGGATTCGTTGAGCTCGAATGTTGTGGCTAGCGAGACGCCTCCGGGAACTCCTTTTCCGAAGTCCGGGCGCAACACCGAGGTATCGTCTCAAAGAGACTCAGGGCCGGATAAAGTTCTGGAGGCCCCTAAGGCTCCAGGATCGGGCAAGCAGGCATCCTCCATAGAGGGAGGTTTGCCTACTCCGCCGGCCACCTCAGCATACGCCGAGCTGTCGGGCGGTCTATTGACAGTGTTAAAGAACGCGTCCATCGTTGATTGACATTGGACCCTTATGGGTGCGGTGATTGGAAAGATTCAGGCTGGCGAAAGCGGGCTGAATAAGTCTTGTCTTGGCTTTATAAAGGCCTTTGAGGTATGGTTTCTAAGGAACCTTTAAAGAATTAGTATGATATGAGGAGTAGCCCCTGATACACTGTCTGGAAAAAGAGATCGTAGAGGCTAAACCCTAAGATCTAGCCTATGATGGTATGATTATAATTGTGATCGGCCTTCAAAGACCATGCTCTCCGGTTTATATAGACACCGGAGAGCTATGGTTTACATGGAGTCAGTTACAAGGAAGGAAACATAATATCCGGATTGCCAAGCTTGTCTTCCACGCAAAGGAGAGTCCCATCCGGACACGAGCCGAAGTCTTGAGTCTTGTATCTTGACGCTTCTATAGTCCGGGCGATGAATATAGTCCGACTGTCCGGATACCCCCTTATCCAGGACTCCCTCAGTGGCCACTGCCGCCTGCCGGCGTCGTCCATCCCCATGCCTCTGCCCATTCCGACCACCAGTCACCACTACGCTCCACTCCTCATCACCTTATCTCTCATCTTTCATTTTTTTTGATGACATTCTCGAGATACCAGTTTTCCGATAAAATTCTCGAGATATCATTAGTTTTTACACATGGGATTACTCCTGCATTGGTCAATCACAACAGGTGTTTTGTAAAAAATGCATATTGATGTTCCGTGCAATGCACGAGCATCTTTATTGTAATTATATAACGCAAATCACGAGAAGGAAGTGACATTTTTTTACACAACCACGTTAACATGGCCAGGTAAATCACTAGCTAAAGTAAATACCATTATACTTATATCCCGATGCAAAAGGTTGAGTACATGTATGAAGAGTAGAGTCGCACACACGCACTCTATCTCTCAGAACCTCTCTCACACATACACCAGTTCTGTGATGCCCACTTAAGCAGACACGTATATTACAATTTTTGCACCCGTCGGTACACGTGATGTTGCGCATTTATTTAAGCCGGACGGCGAACCCAAATAGTAGCTGCATTCATTCCCCTCCCGCCGCCTCTTATATGGTCGCCGTCGCCCGGTAGCCATGGCCCGGCCGAAGGTAACAACATACACCATACTCCCGCCAGAGCAGCACTTTAATCTGGAAATTTTAGTGGTCATGCATGCATCTTTTTGTGCTAGCACTCCTATATAAGGGTTGACCGGTCGCTTCCCGTGGACGTGCGCGGGCGGTGGAAGAGGAAGGAGAAGGGAAGCGGGTTGTGGAGTAATGTTTTTTACCACAATTTCCTAGGAAACTGAGTGCAATAATTGAGTAGTTTTGCAAACTACCAGTACTACACCTGAAACGGTTCAAAACCTATACTCCCTTGCCAGTGCGCGCTTCCCGCGTGAAACGGCCAGTGTCGCCCTGGAGCGTCAGTGCCGCATTAGTGCCCGACCAGAGCAGAGGAGACCTCTCACTGGCACCGACTTTGAAGCGGCGCGATGGCCGAGAGAGCGCCGCTTCCCGGTGCACGCGACTACTCCGCGTCGAGGCTGGCCATAGGCCCTGTTTTGATCCACGGGTTAGAGTTAGTTTGAGCTAGTTGGGGCTCAAATAGCCCTAAAGTATCCAAGCATGAGGGTTTAAATTGGAGCAAGTTGCACCGAACCCACCAAAAAAACTATCCCACCCAAGAGGTGCTAACTGGAGATAGTTCTCATTGGGACCACTTAAATATCACTTTTCTCTCTCCATCAAGTGCATTTATTGTCAATCTAACCCTGTCACCCAAACACCTCTTTGGTTATAGTTAGTTCAGGGTTAGTCATGAGTTAGTCTAACCTCTAGCTAAGCTAGAGTATCCAAACAGGAGCAGTATAGGACATGCAAGTTGCTCAAAGCATACAGTCAAATTCGTACATGAAAGGAATTTTTTTCTTTTTGAAAACGAAACGTGAAAGGAATTTTTTTTAGAATGCTCTTGGCATGTCGCTAACATGTGATGAGTTAACCGACCTCAATAGACGGCAAAAACGCCAGCCCGCTGCACTTTGAGAGAGACGAGGAGGGAGAAGTGATACAAGCTGCTGGATTACTAGAGATAGGTGTCGCACAGAAGCTAAGAAATATGGTGATATCATGGGTTAGCCCTGTACTAGTATGATGTAACTACACTGGGTTGCCGTGTTTCGTACTCTTCCAGTCCACTGTTGATATGATTGGTTGACTTTATATTGCTGAATATAAAATATTATGAGTGCAGACGCTCCACCACGAGGTTCCTTGCTCCTTCTTGGTCGTCGGGAATGTATGTTCTTCCACTCTATTTTTTTATGTGAACCTTGTTCATCCTTTTGCCAACACGCGAGACATCTAGCATCAAGGTGCACGTGTCATGCAAGGATCATTCCATCTATATGAAGAACACGTGGGACTAGAACTATAAGATAGACATGTACCCAGGAGTAGACGTACGAACCTGAGTAATGTAGCGTAGTAAGTAAAGTAGAAAGGCACAAATGGTATGAACATGCATGGCATATAGGGTGTGTTTGGTTGCTTTCTCGTCTCAGCACAGTTGTTCCCTCTTCATGCATGCTCAACTCAACACCCCTCTTCATGCATGCTCTCTTCATGCATGCTTCTAGTGTATTTGTGCTAAATTAGTGTGGACTCATGCACCCTCCATACACTCTACCAAAACACCCAAAAGTGGGTCGAGAAGGAAACTCTTGGGCGGCATTTGTCTCTTACTACGTACTACCACTAAATGTTGTACGTGCAATGCACGGTGATGTTATGGAGTACGTGCCTAAGTACTCTACTACTACTATATTAGTTGGAGGCACATATTAACTTTTATATTTGTTTACGTCTATGCCCTGAGACCTTCCAACTAGACGTGTCTTTCTCTCCAGGTCGCACTTTGTATCGTTCATACCAGTAGTACTACTACGTGTGGTCTCCGACCTAGAAGTGTTAGAAGTGGAGACGCTCTACCACGCTGTTTTTTGTGCTGGGCTCTACCACGCTATTCATGTCCCACTCCTTTCGCTGACGTGTGGGAACTCCAGCACGTGCCGTGTTTGGCACTCTTCATAGTGAGAGTTGAAACGCTAGCATTCATCAGAAATAAAAAGTAAATATAAATCAGCAGTGATACTATACCACGTGGTTTCCTTGCTCCTCGATATTGGGAAGAATACTTCCGTTCACCAACATGTGGGACGTCGACCATCCTGGTCCACTTGCCTTGCATGCAGAACTCCAAGGGAGAGTCACCCCAATCATCGCGCCACAGTAATAATGACTAATGAGCAATCAAATCACAGGCCCAACCTTTCCCACTTTGAACTTGCTCGGACGAAGGAACCATCATGACTTCGTTGAATTTCGCTTCTTGAATAAAACTACTGTACCAGCAGTACTACTAGCTACATTAGTTACTCCAACAGAGGCCTCCTTTCGTTCATAGGATAGAAATTTTATAGGAATATGAAAATCATAGGAAGTGAGATGACATGCATCTCAATTCCTATAGATAAAGAGATGCCATTTGATGCATAGGATAGGAATTTTTCCATTGAGTCTAGGCTAATGTACTGGTAATTTGCTCTAAAAACTATAGTAGTAACTAGTAGTGCTGGTACATGCTCGTACTCAGACACAGACACACACACTAACTACTACTACTACTACTTCTCACATGTTGGCCAGACGCCGTTGTTCTCCTTCCCGGCTTTGTCGACGACACCCCACCGTGCTTGGATCTCCGCCGACCTCTATGCAGCAGCGCATGTGTCCTCTTCTTTCTTGTGGCAGCGGCGGGCCTGTCTTTTCTTGAGTCCTTTCTGACTTTTCCGCTCCCTCTGTGCGGCTTTGGCCGCCTCTTGCTCTACCGCCCATTCGGCCTTGGCGGCTTCAAATTCCTCCCACATAGGTGTGAGGTCGCGAGCGGCGATGAACTCGGCACGGCGGGATGCTATCGCTTCCCAACCATTTTGTGTACGATCGTGGGCGGTGAGGAACTCGGCGCGGAGGGATGCCATCACTTCCTTGCCGGTTAGTGTGCGGCGCAGTGGCATGAACGACGCTTGGTGAGAGCTCCGGGGTGGAGTGGCCGGACAACCGTATAGTGCATTGGTTTGTCAAGAGCTCAAGGACAGAAGACGAAGGAAATTTGGATTTCCCTTCAATCCTGGTCATTTATTACCGAGTAAAATGCATTGGTGGTCATCAACTTGTCTTGATAGCTCACTTTGATCATTGTATACGAGATATGGTGATTACGGTCACTGGCTCAGCGTATAGCTCCGTATTTGTCTGGTTGACCAGTCAAACAGTCTGCATGCGCCTCATCAACTCTTGTTCTTTACCTATCTACGCGGGCCTACCTGTCAGTGGAGAAAGAAATAAAAACCAAAATTAGGCATATGTGGGGAATCAAACCACGGACTCGTCGCTGCAACGCACACTCGTCAGCCAAATGAAAATGAAATACTTTGCGTCAGACACTCACGCTCACGCTATCAAAGCATGCTAATGCATGCACATCGCCCTCTAAGTCAAAGTTCTACTCATGGCACAACACAAATGGCAAGCCCATCACCTGCGCGCCCGGGCGGTGCCTGACATTACTGTTTAGACGTTTGATGGAGGCCTACGTGAACGTCGAGCATGTATTCACCTGGCTCAACACCAACGGTCATACTCGGAGCGCCTTGCTCATGTATATCGTCCATCACAATGACAATCTATAAAACAGCCTAGCTAGAGAGGGTACTATGGTACGAAGTATGTACTATTGTGAGTGATCGATCTTAGTGCCACTGCACACGAGTGTGTGTCTGATCGATTCATCCATTATTCGTAAGTTATGCATGGTTGTGTGGTGTCTAATAGTGGTCGTCGAAGGCTAGCTGGCGACAAGAGCGGTTGCATGGACGCCTGGTTGTCAATACGTGCCGCATATGCTTTGAAGGCTCGTCATCCATGAGCACACTTTACCACCATGCCAGCGTCTGACTGCCCTGGCCTACCGAAACCCCTTCCATCACTAGCGCGCGCTTCCCGCCTGAAACGGTCACCGTCTCTCTAGAACGTCAATGCCGCATTCACTGGACTTAACTGCAGGTGCAGTTGGTGTGTCACTAACATGCCGGCCAGATGCCCGTTGGGCCCACATGTCAGTAACCCAACGCACCTGCAGTTAAGTCACTGAAGCAGCATACACATTCACGCCCGACGAACCTACTCTGGCGCCAGCCGTCCATCCGTCTGCCGCGGCTCATTGCCATTCGCCCGCTATATTAACTTGAGCCTCAGCTCCCAGCCATAGCCAAAGACCCACACTCATTCTCCTCCAGCCCCTTCCTTCTGTCGGTACCACTCCAACCATGGCCTCCTGGAGCTCTGAAGCTCTCTTGGACATACTGTCGCAGGAGCAGACGAGGGACATCGGCGGCTCCGCTTCGGGCGCACTCCAAAGCTCTCTTCGACGTACTGTCGCAGGAGCAAACGAAGGAGATCGCCGGCACCCCCCCCCCCCGGCCGCCCTCCGCCGCCACGACCACGAAAACGGCGCGCGTGCGCGGGCGCAGCCGGTAGCGAGGAAGAGTAGTACACGGTAGGTCGTCACTGCTCTGGTCCTAGGAAGGCCACCACTACTCCAATCAGTCGACGCCAAGCTTGGTGGGGTAAACATCGGCGGCCGATTAGCTGCTTGACGGCGACGTGGAGGCGGAAATCTTCAGAACCTTGTGCTCCGATGGAGGAGGTTATCGAGGCGGATGAGGAGGAGGCAAAGGCAATGGCCAGCTTTCTCGGGTTCATGGCCGGACATGGTGGTCGGGCGTCGGCGATCGTTTAGATTAGGTTTACAGTAGGTTTTAGTACGGTTTGTGCGAAATATGTAATGAATTTCGTCCAGTTTGTAGGAAAAGTTTTCAAAATGTAATGAATTTCCTCCGATTAATTTGAAATTTGCTTTGTTTGGAAGAATTTCGTCTGGTTAGTTCACATAGTTGTCGAAAGGTATGAGGGGAGCATCGGATGGCATCCATCAGTGTCCTCAGACAGATGTCGGTGTAAATTTGTGGGCCAACGCTGGAGATGCCCTAAATATCATGCTATAATCGCTAACCGTGCTCCATTATTTGGCAGGGAACAGTTATCCCTCGATCAAAATCAGATCCGTGGTGTTTCGCACTCCTCCCATGTAAGAGTGTAAACTCTTGCTTACATAAAAATGGAGCAAGTGGACGGCACTGTAGCACATCATATCACTCAAACTAGCCTGCCTAACAAGCGGGAAAGCACCGCCCTCGTCATTTTGTTATGGATTTCTATCGATCAATCGCACGAAAATGTTACGCTTTGCAAATTCTAAAGGAAAAGGCGGCACACTTACGACTCGTACGCGTCGCACCCCCCACAGTCTGGCTTGCACGCCACTCACCAGAGGGGACACACGTTGTCTTGCAATTTCACTGACATGTGGGACTGCAATTGAATAAACCGTCGATAGCGGAAATCTAATCGCTCGGCGGGCATCGGCTGAGAAGAGAGAGACGGGGGAGACAGAAGAGATCGCCCTCCCGCCACGCACGGACTCCAAGAAATATATGGTGATAATGTGAGGTGGGCCATGTTGGAGTCTGGGCCGCTTCCAAGCTCACTCTGATCGCCCTGGCCCCTCAGACGCCAGCTGCCCACCGCATGCATGCATAGCAAGTAGTACCAGTAAAATACTGGACTATAAGCCCGCTTATGTGGAGGAGAGAGAGGCATTGACAAAGTCAAGGAGTGGGCTCTGCAAGAGCCCGTCTCTACACGTGCTCCTAGGTATTAAAATAATAAAAAGAGGCATAAAAAACAATTGTGTCTAAAAAAAGAAAGGTAAAAAACATTTGAGAGGAAATAGATAGAGAGAAAGTGAGAAAAACTTGCAACCTTATAGCCAACCTTATAGTCAACAGTATGGTAGCATTGCATGAGTAAGGAGGGAGTGGTGCACATGCCAAGTTCACCAGGCTGCCGTGTTTCACACTCCTCCATCGTAATAGTGAAGACAATAGCTTTCATCAAAAATAAACAATGAATATTCGTTGCTCGTCCTCTATATCAAAAAGAATACTTGCATTCGCCGACATGTGGGACGTCGACCATCCTGGTCCACCTGCCATGCACAAAATTATCCTGGTCTACCCCGGTCGTATCGCAGGCCCAACCTTTCCTACTGTAAGTTGTTCGGACAAAGGAACCATCATGACTTTGTTGAATTCCGCTTCTTCAAGAAAACTTACTGTACCCGCAATACTGCTACCACACGCGAAGTTTGGATGGCACTGTACCACGTCATATCACTGAAACCCACTAGGCCATCCTAAAAAAACCACTAGGACAAACTAGCCCGCCTATAGGTAATCTATTTTGGAACGGAGGGAGTACGTCTCTGTACTCCTATGATTTTGTGTTGTACGTCTCTGTACTTTTGCTACGATTTTCCTACCCTATGAACCAAATGAGGCCTGAATGTACTGTATCTGTGTCGACTAAGGCTACAATTTTAGGAGCTTGGGCTATTGGCCAATCAACGATGGATAAGTATAAGAGTACCACGAGCTCATCAGCCCCAACGTTTCTCTTTGGTGAGTGTTTTGCAAGTACTATAGCTCGCACAGTAGCTAGACTACTAACACCAAGAATCATCAAACAAGCCCTGCTGATATGATAAACAGTTCAAACTTACATCTAAGCATGCCATATATTACATCAAAAGCTGGTGAGGATACATTTGTTTCTATAACTCGGAGAGGGTTCGCATGATTCACTATCAAACAAAAGTAGCAAGTACCGCCCACACAAGATAGTGCACTAGCCCTAAGATGGTTTGATAACACGCATCGTTCTGGTAATTAAACACAGGGCAATGCAAACTACCCTGAAGGATTAGCGCGACCAACTATTTCTTCTCATTGATATCTCGGGCAATGACCATAGCATGGACAGCGGCATGGGAATCAATCTCTGGGGCGATGTCCACAGGACTGACCGCGACATCGGAATCAATCTCTGGGGCGATGTCCACAGGATGGACAGCGGCATCGAAATCGATCTCCGGGGTGATGCCAATAGGATGGACCGCGACATCGAAAACGATCTCTGGGGCGTTGTCCATAGGATGGGTCGCGACATCGGAATCATCAAGGATGTCCACCGGCACTTGCACAACCCTAACATATTGGCAAGCACATTGCAAATAATCAAAAACCACAACTATGGTAATAAGCCATTATTTTTTACCTTGTGCAGCTCACCGGGGGATCTCATCCCTCCGGGGGCCATCTTCTCGTCCTCGATGGGGGCCATCACCTTGCCAGGGGAATACTGCTTCTCAACGGCGACTATCTCCTCAAACTCGGCCTTGAGCCTCGCATTGGTGGCCATCAGAGTTTCTGGGGTAGGCACGGTGGGGCCCTTGCTATTCTTCCAACTTTCTTTGAGGAGTTCATCCGCCAACGTCGTCAAATCTTTGGCCAGTGCTTGTTTCTTGGAGTTCTTCATCTCCCTGGGTTGGCCCGCCAACATGGTCAACTCATTGGTTGCTGCTCGCTTCCTGGAGATCGCTGTCTCCAGTGGGTTGTCCGCCGGCAACTCTTTGCCTAGTGCTCCAGGATCCATCAATGAACTAACAAACAAAAAGCAATCGAAAGGAAACCACAATCGCAATGAAAACGGGAAAAGAATAGGTTGTGAGAATCGGTCGGTGCTTCGCAAAAAGAAGATTCTTGGAATGAAAATATAGCAGCATCATTGATTTGCCCACCTTTCCTTTGTCGGTACAGAAGAAAAATGGCAGAAGTGAGTAGCCTGGAGTGAGGTTTTCTTCAAGAAACGGGAGAAAGGGCTTCAACAAGCGTTCTAGTGAAATGATGGTTGCTTCGTCCAGTCCAACTTCGAGGCCAGTTTACCACTACTGGTAAAGGTGTGGGTTTTGTGATATGACGGGTCATGACGGCCACACCGGTGTGACAAGTGAGTCTAGACTATAGCACCTTGCTGTGATTTGGCGGATGGCACGCGGGCCCGGATGCTTTGATGTCCCACATGTAGATAGAGTGGCTAGTCATATAGGAGTGCTCAATATTGTGCACCACAACCAAGGCGGAGAGGAAAATGAGAGAACTATGTAATTAATGCATGAGTTTAATTAGGGTAGTTTTGTAATGTACGAGATACATTCCTCCAATCGCAAAATGCCTTGATTGATGAGATTTGAGATTTGAGCCCTATAAACCGGAAGGGAGGGAGTACTGCACGCGGTGTAGTCTAGTCACTTGTTGAAATCTCTAGAAAGACAAATACTCCTTTCCGGTTTACAGGGCTATACTAGCAAGTACTAGTACTACTCCCTCTGTCTATGTGAGTAAGTCATCTTAGGTTGTGCACCGTGACCAAGGAGGAGGGGAAAACGAGAGGCCTTAATGTTTATTTGCTAATTAATAGCATTGCATGCAATGAACTAACCACTGCATGTCGTGTTTAGTAGTCTCAAGTCATTAAAAGCATGCACACCCCTCATCTCTTATTGGTTGATATGTCAAGAAACAAGAAACAAGGTAGAAATTAATGCACCACACCTAGGTGTTTTGGGATTATTTGGTTTTTGTAAGATGACTTACACACCTAAACAGAGGGAGTACAATAGTGGGCTCAAATGGCAATTTTGTCTCATGCAAGAGCCTGGCTATATGCGTGCTCCAAGGCATCGCACCACGCGAGCGTTCGCAACTGCCACGTTCGGATTGTGCTGGCTCTTCGCCTCTTCGAGAAGATGAACAATGATGTTACTCCTACTTCTATAGTATCAAATCTACTGTTGCATGTCCGTCCACCTCGTCTGGGAGGGATAGCGTGTAGCGAAAGCTTCTACTAGTCCTGCCAGCTACCACGCTCATGTGCGAGGGAGGGACGCAGCTTCATTGACTTACAGCTCCTGCCTTTGCGTCTATGACAGGTGGGCCCAACAGGTGGTTGGCCCACCTATCATGCAGCCAAAGGCAGGTGCAGTTAAGGCACCAGAGCTCAGCCGTGAGGGAGAGGGCATTGTAGTAATCAAACTTCTCGGTCTTGTATGAGTTGACGTGACACATCAAAGCACTGCACTCGATATAAGTCTTTTTACACATTTCAAATGGACTACAACATACGGATGTACATAGACATATTTTGCTTCGTATGTAGTCGCTTGTTGCAATCTCTAAAAAGACTTATATTTGGAAACGGAGGGAGTACAATGCATGCATGCATGCATGCCGTGACTTTCCTTTTGATACTTGCATGTGTTGATTAGATGCACCTTGCCAAATTTTGACTATAAATTTAACTAACCAAATTTTCATGCATGTCACAAAAAATTACGGGGCTGTTTGGATTGTGACTATGTTTGTCTAATGTTGCCACATTATTTTTCCCACACTTGCCACACTTGCCTAACTTGAGTTGCTCAAATTGTTAGACACACTTTAGCTTGCCTAAGGGAATCTTGCCACACTTTTTGTGTCTATGACATGTGGGGTTCACTGCTAATAAAAAAATCTTGTCTTAGGTGTGGGTAATAAAAAAGACTTATATTTAGGAACGGAGGGAGTAGAAAATATAAATAATAATGAATGTTGGGGCAACCCACATTTCCGATAATTTTAGTCGTGGGCTTGTTCACAATTTTTACGAGGGGGTGGTTGTTCATTTAATGGAGGGACTTGTACCAGACTTGAATGATACAAAGTGCGACCTCGCACACTGTAACACCACTTGGAACAAGCGGGTAGCTATCTCAAAAAACAATCAACAACTAAAAAAACGGCGACCTGGCACGTAGTACACAATTTTAAATGATTGTTTTGATGGAGTGAAAAAGGAAAACTACCCCACTATGTATATATAGGCCGGAGCCTCCACGCTTGCTTGCTAGGGTTGCTCTATTCACACACTCTCATCCTCTCCAGATCTAAACAAGACAGGGTTGTCAACACTGTCTTTCTCCCTTCAAAAACACTATCTTTCTATCCTCACCACTGGTTACAGATCCGGACGTATCCCCCTCCGCTGGTGAAGGGGAGGAGGGGCAGCGTTTAGGCCGTCGTCGACAACGAGGGAGGAGACCCACTGCCGGCCGCACCATTATCTCTGGCCGAGCACCGGCTCGGGAGGTCCTCCGATCCCTTCGTCGTTGCCCTAGTGTGGGCGGATCCGGCCTCCCGCCGCCCACCTATCCACATCCCGACGACCTTCAGATATATCTTCCTTTGAAACCGCCTTAACTCTACTTGCCCAGCTTGCTACATTGCTGCATGTGCATCATTTTCTACCTCTCAGCCCCTCTCGATCGGATGGTCCAACATCACCTATTTTTTCTTCTTCTATTGTTAGAGGTAAATCTACTTCATGGAGTCGAATCTTGTACTCCCTCCATCCGGAAATACTTGTCATTGAAATGGATGTATCTAGATGTATTTTAGTTCTAGACACATCCATTTTGATGACAAGTAATTCTGGACAGAGGGAGTACTTGGTTCAAACAACAAATAAAGTGTGGGTGGGGGAATTTAGTATGTACATCGGACTTGGTACAAATAGGAAGGAAAGGGGGTGAATGTAGTACAGACTGGTCATCCAACCGGTCTCTTGGTCGAAAATGGAAATATAGGGGTAACATTGTACACAGTGGTATGACCAGGACTAGATTCGCTATCAACACATAGGAGTAGGTGGCTAGAGTGAAAAAAATGGGACCAACCCGAATATGTTTCTTGAATGTTTGTTTCTCGGGGCAACAAACTATCAATCACCACTTTATGCCCCTGTTTAGGTACATGGTGTTGGACTGCTGGTGCACCCACTGTTCCATGCCCTTGTACCAAATATTTAGCTATTCTTAATCTAATGTCCCTAGTAAAAATGAAGCCATGTCATTGTTATAAGCCATGACAAGTTTAGCCAAATGTTTTTGCCTATAATTGTTTGAGACTCTCACCGTTTCCTCTGCAGATTTTTGTGCAAACAAGGATATCCAATTCACCTGGTTGCTGTTTTGACCTTTTGGTGCACTACACAAGACTTTTCTTAAAAGAAGTGACTTTTGTGCTATTTAACTGGAATGTCAAAATGGAACAGTTGGTTCATTTTGTTGGAATTGCACAAAGGGAGATCTATGTTCCAATCCTCATCATCCATATTGGCGCCATAACCTTCCTTTAGGTAAGAATGGTATTTAATGCATGTGTTCATCTCTATGTTCCGACTGCCATGAGAAAATAATGCTATTTTTTACTAGTACACGTGTACTCCCTCACTAACAAAACTAATTCCGAAATAGAAGGCCAATCATGTACTTGGTTTCGCCAATTGGTGAGGAGAAAGAGAAAAGGAGCATGAAGAGGAAGAAGAAGAAGAATAAAAAGTGCCAAGGCAATCTTGCTGAAGCCAGAGGCCTCAGTTGAGGCCATTCAAGGGCTCCGGCAACGACTACCTTACATGTGAGACGATCCTCCAGGGAGCCCTCCCACTTCTGCAGTCTCACTTAATTAATTAGGAGTACTTAAGTACCACTAATTTATTGCTGCCTAATTTTCTTGTCGGAGTTAAACAAATCTTTAGTAGCACCCTATGCTGAATCATGTACGTGTGTATGTTTGTCTATGGAGGTGAATCATGTGGTGGAGCAGGGAGGGAATATTATTAGTGTCATGACATAATAGTGCTATTGTTTTGCATGTCAATTTATTGCCATTGGTTCAATGAGGCAATGTTTTGCGTATTGTCCATCATGAATTTGATGCTACTGTTAGAGTAATATGCTAATGTCTTTCTATCCTTTCTCACTAAGCTAATGAAGGTTTCACCATGTTCCTACTTGTGCAAACAGGGATCATGTTGTGCCAATCATACATTTTAGTGGAACTACACAAGACAATACAATGAACTGTATCCCAGCCAGTGCTTTAACTCTGCTGGAAGTTTTTAATAATCTTTCGATATAATCTCAGCACTGGTAAACAACAGTGATTTCAACCATACATTTGAAGTGCACAAAAATATATACTATTGAGTGATTCCAGTGAGTGCTTTATTATCTCTTATGGGACTACATGAATAAGCTTTTTTTCTTAGGTTGGTATGAGCCTAAGGCCTTCATCCATATTAGTTTGTTGTCATCTCTATTTATATCGTGCTACTGTCGTGAGAAACTCCTTTATCTTTGCACGTTAAAGTTTTGCAACCTATGATAAATGGCAATGCTTTGAGTGTTGAGCTAATTGGCACTGATTAAATAAACTAATACCTGTCTTTAAGCAAGACTACTATGTTGCTAACTTTACCCATCTAACATTCTTAAGAAGTTGCTCCCCACTTCTATCTATTCTCTTAGCATGCACACTGTCCACATCATCACTTTGCCACGTAAGCTTTTACCATAGTGGAATTATCCATCCATCAATGCCTCCTGCATGCATGCCTCCTTCATGCAATATATAATTAGCAGAAAAATGTCTATCGCTAGACTGTTGCATGCAAACGTCCATCATTGCTGGGGGTGCCCAATAAATGGCAATTTATAAGTGCATGTAGTGGTAGGCATTAATATAGGATCGCACATATTACAAGGAAACTACTTTGATTATGATGGAAATTAGTACTCCACTGATTCTTCTCATCTCCCTGAAGGAAACTGGTTTTATTACGATGGAGTACACGGGTGACTATGGTCATTCATCTCCCTGAAGGAATAAATCTCTCCACCGATCCTCTAACAAAATCCCCGCCGATTCTTCTCATCTTCCTCTAACTCTATCTCTAGCTCTCTCTCTCTCTCTCCGCGCTGCGCCGCTGCCAGCCAAGACTTCACGGGTCTTTGCCATCGGAGACCCACGCCACGAACTGTTGTCATATACGTGATTGTTTGTGCAGGTGATTAGTCGAACGCCACGGCGAGCAGCGTCGCCACCTCCAATGCAATGACTCGCGTCCTTCAGGCTGGTCAGATCTCTAACGAGCACAATTCCCTCGACAGTTCGCTGACACCGGTTGAGATCCTACAGTCCGCAGTCGGTGCGCTCCCTAGGAAAGGCGCCCTCGTGGTGGTGCTCGCGGACAGGACGTAGTCGTCGAGGGCTTCTGCAGCTCGTGTTGCGCCATCCATGGCGCGGACGTTGGAGCTAGGTACACCTAAGCGTGGGTGGGTGACGTTGAGCATGAGTGCACGTCCGACTTCTGATCCCAAGTCCTCCACCTCCTTCCCTTTCCTATATAGTATGGAGTTCTCAGGAACGGCTACAATATCGTCGTTGATATCCTCTATAGGACATGGGCCGTAAATCACAAGAGTTCATGGCTTTTATCTCCTCCGTGAATCCCATCCATAAGTTTTCCCCAAATTATTTTGAATTAGCATACATATCATTTGTAATGCGAAATATTTTTAGAACTAGATGAGTTTTTCATTGTCTTCATACCATCATCTGTGCTAACTTTTCATCTTTGTTATTATTCTTTTTTTAATGTGGTTCGAACCTAATGCTATATATTGCGACTGACGGCCCATATCCTAATTCAACAACCCGATCCAGGCAGCAATTTAAATCCCTTTTCCTTACAAAGGTGATCACTAGCAAATCTCCTGGCATATCTTCTCACCATGCGGGTCAACTAGCATACCAGATCTCCCTTTACCTTACAAAAAGGTGAGCACTAGCATATCTCCTTGCAGTAGCAATTCAACAACTCGATCTAGCTATGTGTTATTTACTTAGGATACCTTAGTAATTATTTTGTGGTTTAGTGGTTTTCCTGTTTTATTTTTCAGCAGTTATTTTTAGTTCAGTCGTCTACTATTACTTGTGCTTATCCTGCAGGTGACGACCGAGCTTGGAGGAAAGCACTGAAAGGATTAATATTTTGTGTGAAAGTTTTCACATAGGCTGCTAATGTTTGATTGTGTTGTTCAAAGACACACTTTTATTTGCAGCTAGGGTGACAAATTGTGCATGCTTTGGGCTGTTGCGAACAATCTGCCACTTT
Source organism: Triticum aestivum (assembly GCF_018294505.1). NCBI lineage: Eukaryota > Viridiplantae > Streptophyta > Magnoliopsida > Poales > Poaceae > Triticum > Triticum aestivum. The sequence continues at coordinate 641,393,568 of NC_057801.1, forward strand.
TAGATTCTATTTCGAGCAGTTATTCTCTCAAAGTGCTGGCCACATGTGTTGTATATTTAAATTTTTACTATGGCCTTTATACCATTAGTGCTACATTTCATATACCGTAATTTTAAAAAGCATTCAGTTTTTACTTTGTGTGATTTAGATTGCTCTTTTCTTTATCAAGACTGTTCTTTCTTTTACAAATCCACTATAATGCCTTCTGGATTTGTAGTTCATTCGTTAGGTGAGAGTTTGGTCTAGGGTAATTATTGATTAGTTTTCCTTCATCATCCTCAGTTAAATATTCTGACGCTCCCTTCTTTATTCTCTTATTTAAGCCATACATGAATATTCGTTATACCCTATGAATGAGATATAGTTGTCCAATGCAATTTCTGTACTTTGGTGAGTTTTGAATTGAGAAGATAGATCAATGTGAACTTTTCTCAGGTGAAATGTGTCAAACTATCGCATTACCAATTTCCAATTCTTCTTTATATCTCTCTAAATTGTTGTAGAATTTCCCGCTGCAATGCGCGGGCATCCTCTAGTTAAGATAATGAGGGTGCTTCTATTTGTTAGTGTATGTTTCATCAACTAGTCCCACTATTACAGCAATCTCACTCTCTCAATATATGTGCCAACAGGGATGCTCGATTTTGGTGGAACTGCACAAAAACTTTGGGTGCTTCATTGCCTCGACAGCTTCCGTCCTTTCCTGTCAGTCGCTAATCTGGGCTTGCTTTCTTCCTTTGTTGTCAATCTCTTCGCTTATCTCGGCTTCCAGTCAAAGGAAATAGTAATTGATATGCTACCTCACATAGGTTGGTACTGGTCTTTATCCTGATTATTGTGCTTGTCATGTATTGGTAATTTGGTATCGTGCTACTATTTCTCGATTTTATAAAAGAGTAACTTGGAGCCTGAACTCGCACGCAAATCATTGCATTGGGTGATTTCAGTAGAACTGCACAAAAAGATCAGATGGACACAGGGTTTATACTGGTTCAGGCCACCATTGTGGTGTAGTACCCTACTCCAGTGTGTGGTGTGGTGGATTGCCTCTTGGGCTGATAATGAACCATACAAGGAAGAACAGCCTCGCGAGGGTCTGTTCTTGTAGTGGCGTTATCCCTTTGGAAGGGTTGATTCTAGATGCCTATCTTATCTTCAGCTTCCTATGCCGGTCTCTCTCTTTTGCCGGCCGGATCCCTCTACCCTGTGGGTGGCTAGTCCTATTTATAGGCGAAGGCCCTGGGCCTCTTCCCAAATATTGAGCGGGAAGGGCGCCAACAATCGGCCAATTTGAAGGGGAACATCCAGTACACTTATCCTGACTAAAGTTGGTCCTCGCCTGTCAAAGGGTCCGGTGGTGACGCCGACTTGGGCTCCACGGTGACCTCCATCCTGCCGTTGGACTGGTCTTGGTCTTGTTGCACCGAAATGGATGCCTTTGCTTGATGCTCTCGCCTGCGCTTTCTCCCCTTGCACCAAAGAGGAAAAAAGGACACTGCGCAGGCTGGCGCCCGGCTGGCGCCCTTGGTCGACACGGCTTGCGTCATGGGCACCTCGCGAGGTACCCCGCCTTGAACTCTCCGCCTCCTCGCGAGCCAGCCTGACGAGGCCATGCCTGAGGAACCTCCTTGTCGTCCGCCCCGCGAGGCTTGGCCCCTCGCGAGGGTCTTGAGCTTGTGCTGATGAAGATGGGCCGTGCTGGGCCCCCTTTGAGCCACGCCGCAGGCCGTAGGCAGGCAAGTCTGGGGACCCCCGTTCCCAGAACGCCGACAGTAGCCCCCGGGCCCTAGGCACGCCCGGATTTGGCCGAGCAGAGAGGCGAAAGGGCTAGTGTGAAGCGTCACGGGCCCTAACAGCCTGCGGCCTTGGGCGCCGCGTGGCGGTTGATTGGACGCGGGTGGCATTGTTCCACCACGCCTCCTCATTTGGTGCCAGGCTAGGCGGACTTGCAGTTGTACACAGCCACTCCCCTTTCCGTTGCTCGTGCGCCCTTTGTCCTTCCTCCCGAGCTCATGGAGGTGGCTAAGGAGACATCCCCCCTGCTTCCTCCTTCTCCACCGTCTCTGGTTGCTCCGAGTAGTAGAGCCCTTGTGGTGAGGTCGGTCGAAGAGACGAATCACCCCGAGGCGCAACGCGGCCCCGCGCGCCTCGTGACCTTCCTTCGCGAGCCTTCTCGAGGCCTAGCCAGCCTGTCGTGGGCTTCTCATCTGGTCGTGGACAGTGATTGGCTGGGGTACTCCCAGCGCTCTTCACTTGGGGATGGACTGGCCCCAGGCCGGGCTCCTAGCGAGGTGCGCCCGGTCGCTTCAAGGGTGCCAGCCCCCAGCCCCCTGCCCGGAGGGGGAGCGCTGATCAGTGCCCCCCGGCGCTTGTTTGGGGCGGATGATGGCGTGGAAGACATACTTGAGCGCGCTCGGGAGCGTCGCGCTCTTCGCCAAGGGTTCCTTTGAAGGGCGGATGACGCGGTGAGCCTGCTTGGTGAAGAGCTTGCTGATGAAGACGTGCGCCTTGAGGCCGAGGGCCTGCATTTGGTTGCGGAAAGACGCGAGTTGGAGGCGGCAGTCGCCCTCGCGCGCCGCCAACGCGATCTTGACGATGAGGAGGCCAAGGCATCGCTGGCGGCCTCTCGGGTGGCCCGTTCCCAGGCCGTCAAGGAGGCCCGGGAAGCTGACCAGCGGCAAGAGGCGACTGAAGAGCGGGCACAGGAACTCCTGGCCCGGTGCCGCTCACTGGAGGAGCGGGTGGAGCTGCGCGAGGCGGCCCTCGCGTCGATGAAGGTGACTTCCGGTGACCCAGCGGAGCTCCAGAAGCGTGAGGAAGCGCTGATGTTGGAGGCTGCCAAACACGCACGTGAGTACGAGCGCCTGGAGACAAGGGAGCGCTTGGTGACACGAGAGGAGAATGATGTCGCTGCGCGGGAAACCCGTGTCTTGGAGGAGGTCAGACGTCAGGTGGCAACGGCGCGCTCGAACCTCGAGCGCGAGTTCGAGGAGAGGCTGGCGTTGATTCGGACCGAGGCTGAAGGTAGGACCACCGCCTTGAGGACCAAGCTGGAGGAAGCGGCGCGGCGGGGTGATGCCTTGCGGGCCGCACTTGATGTGGCGCAGGGGGAGTCGACTACTTCTCGCGCCGAGGTGCTTCTTCTTCACCAACGGCTGGATGAGGCTGAGGCCGTTGCGCGCCAGAATGCGGACGAGATATGCCAGTGATGGATCCTGGAACATGAGCACGCCCCCATGCTCGCCACGCTTCGGGAGAGAGCCAACGCGGCCTTGGGTAACATCTGCGAGGCGGCTGTTGGCGCGCCGCATGCAACCAACTACGCCGGCTACCTTCGGTTCTTCACCGACATCATGATGTAGCTGGAGGCGCGGTCGGTCAGGGCCAACAGGTTGGTAGAGGAAAGGAGTCGTGCCCTGCTCGGGCGCGCCTTCTCCCATGTCTTCAGCCATCTCCAAAACATGGACCCTCACTTCGACTTTGACGCCGCCATCGCCCCAGTTCCCCAGGCCGTCCGGGGTGACCTGGCGGACTGGGTGGAAGACAATGTGGACGCTCTTGTCAGGGCCTTCGCTTCAGACGATGATGAAGCAATCGTGGCCGCCGACGAGGGTGGCATGGTGAACGGTCCTGATGTGGCCGGCAACAAAGCAGAAGGCGATGGCGAGGCCAGCGACGCCAATAATGGTTCGGGTGGTGCTCCTGAGGATGCATTGGGGGATTTATCCGACTGACCGCGCATTGCTCCTGTTTTCTTACCCTGCATGAATAGAACTCAGGCTTTTCGACCTGCCGATTGTAAGAGCATTTTGGGAGGTGGTGCCCCTCATGTAAAGCTTATGTTCAGCGTACTAGTGGATGTTGTATGGCCCACGTGCCCGCGCCAAGTGGTTGGCTAGGTAAAGAACTGGATGGCTAGTTTACCTTTGTCCTGTGCAGGTCCTGAGATAATACGCGGGAGGCTGTGGTGTCTCGAATGCCTCTTGATCGAATCTGTAGGATCTGTAGTGAAAAAGCCTCCTAAGAGGATATGGCGGCGGCAGTCTGGGCTGCACGCAAGCTAGGCCAGACCCGGCTCGCGAGGGGCTCACGAGGGGAGGCAGCTGAGGCGAGGTCGTAACCGAAACATGAGCGATTGCTCGAACGAGACTAAGCACCCCTTCCCCGAACACACGCAAATCTCAAATCTGAATCCAACTTAAATCCAGCGGGGGAAAGCAACAAGCAAGGGAAAAGCAATGGAAGTAGAAAAAGGCCGCGTCCGGCACCTAGTCTAGTCTTGGACGTCTTCTCACCAGCGCAGAGCTAAGTGCTGCCACTGGGCGTGGGAGGGAGCCCCAGGGCCTGAGGCCGGCACCCCTGAGACTCCGAGGCGTGTACAACCCCACTCATTATTACGTGAGAGTGTCACGGGGCGGCGAGCTTCACAGGCACTGGGCCTTCTTCACAGGCTCCGGGCCTTTCTTCAGGGAAGCAAGCTTCACGGGCATTGCCCTCTTCACAGGCTCCGGGCCTTTCCCAAAAACGCGATAGCTTCACATGCATTCGCCTTCTTCATAGGCTCCGGGCCTTTTCCAAAAAGATGGTCTTCATAGGCATTCGCCTTCTTCACAGGCTCCGGGCCTTTTCTAAAACGATGGTCATCACAAGCGTTCGCCTTCTTCACAGGCTCCGGGCCTTTTCCAGAAAGATGGTCTTCACAGGCGTTCGCCTTCTTCACAGGCTCCGGGCCTTTTCCAAAAAGATGGTCTTCACAGGCGTTCGCCTTCTTCACAGGCTCCGGGCCTTTTCCAAAAAGATGGTCTTCACAGGCGTTCGCCTTCTTCATAGGTACCGGCCTTGCTTCATATCGCCATACGAGGGCCCCGCCTTGGGCCACACTCTAGTGCCATCGATGACGACCGGAAACCAGGACGCCGCCGATGGGGTAGAGCGGTTGCCAGCGGTTCCCCCGACGACCACAGGTCCTCTGCCAGGGGCAGGCCCTGAGGCGCCTCCCCAGCGGAGGGCCTACCTCCTGGGAACGCCTTGCTCTAAACGCCGTGGTGGTGATGTCGGATCTCGGCCCCTCCCCTGCAGCCCCCGATGCCCTCCTCCTGAGGGGTAGGAGGCTGCGGGAGCGGGGCAACTGCTCGCTGCGGCGATCTGCATCTCCTGCGACCTATGATTAGCTTATGCCTGCTCCTGAGGAATTAGCGGTACCCGATAATTGTCGCTTCCAGTGTGGCCGGTGGGGCCGCCCCGGGACTGCTGGAAGAGCTCTGCTTCTGGTGCCTTGTCCCCCCAGCTTGGGCTAAGGAGCGAGCCTTGTTCGCCCTCGCGCGGGTGCCCTTGGTCCAACATGCGGGGCATGTACTCTTCGGGGGGCGCCACCCCGAAGGCCACGTCATAGTGCTCCGCGTGCCATGCAGCTTTGCTTGATGTGACAATCTGGGGGTGGTAACGCGGCGGTCCACTGGGGCCGTGGGTTGTGACGAGTCCTTCTTCGCCAGCGGGGAGCGGAGTCTGCGCAGCCGCTGGCCTGGTGCCGATGGCTTCATTGGTGCCGGGGTAGCCTTGGAGCCCGCGGGCGCGCGTGGGCCCCGCGCGGGCTACTCTGGGCCTGAGACGGGAGTTGAGTGCAGAAGGGGTGAGCCCCCGAGGCAGCGAAGCCCGGGAGCTCTGCCACCCGCTCTAGCAGCACGTCGCGGCCGCCTTCCATCAGCCTGCACTGTAGCAGCTCTCGGGCCACCGTGAGTGCGGCCCTTGAGTTCGCCTGTTCCCGGTGAGTGTACGACGCCGTGGCCGCGGCGTGGTTGGAGGCTCTTGCTGCCGACCGCGTCTGTCGCGGTGTGAGAGCAGTCGGGGTCTGTCCGCGTCGCCCACGGCCCGCAGCGCCCTGCGAACCGCGAGCTGCTTGGGGCGTTGGGTCGCCCTGGGCGAGCGGCTCTGCACCGGCGGGCCAAGCTGTCCAGTGGGTAGGGTTGCCCGCTTGGTCGCCGGACATGATGATGACGATGCGGCGGGACACAAAGTGGCGGAAGGTGGATCCCGGTGCACCCCTACTTGGCGCGCCAAATGTCGGATCTAGGGTTCCGGCAGACCCTTGAGGTTCGAACACTGGGGTGCGCGCGGAGGTTTTGCCTTCTACCTACCCGTTCCTCGCCGAATCGCTAGGATCTAAACTACGAGAAGAACAACACAAGAGACACAGGGTTTATACTGGTTCAGGCCACCATTGTGGTGTAATACCCTACTCCAGTGTGTGGTGTGGTGGATTGCCTCTTGGGCTGATAATGAACCATACAAGGAAGAATAGCCTCATGAGGGTCTGTTCTTGTGGTGGCGTTGTCCCTTTGGAAGGGTTGATTCTAGATGCCTATCTTATCTTCAGCTTCCTATGCCGGTCTCTCTCTTTTGCCGGCCGGATCCCTCTACCCTGTGGGTGGCTAGTCCTATTTATAGGCGAAGGCCCTGGGCCTCTTCCCAAATATTGAGAGGGAAGGGCGCCAACAATCGGCCAATTTGAAGGGGAACATCCAGTACACTTATCCTGACTAAAGTTGGTCCTCGCTTGTCAAAGGCTCCGGTGGTGACGCCGACTTGGGCTCCACGGTGACCTCCATCCTGCCGTTGGACTGGTCTTGGTCTTGTTGCACCGAAATGGATGCCTTTGCTTGATGCTCTCGCCTGCGCTTGCTCCCCTTGCACCAAAGAGGAAAGAAGGACACTGCGCGGGCTGGCGCCCGGCTGGCGCCCTTGGTCGTCACAGCTTGCGTCATGGGCACCTCGCGAGGTACCCCGCCTTGAACTCTCCGCCTCCTCGCGAGCCAGCCTGACGAGGCCGTGCCTGAGGAAGCTCCTTGTCGTCCGCCCCGCGAGGCTTGGCCCCTCGCGAGGGTCTTGAGCTTGTGCTGATGAAGATGGGCCGTGCTGGGCCCCCTTTGAGCTACGCCGCAGGCCGCAAGCAGGCAAGTCTGGGGACCCCTGTTCCCAGAACGCCGACATGTACCCTAGGTAACTAAAGTTCGTCCATGGATCATATTGGCTGTGATCTCAATCATTTGGATGCATAAACATACTGAACATGTGTATATCTGAATCTTTTTGTCAATTATGTATGAATTTTGTCATGTGATCTATCAATCATTTGGATGCATAGACATGCTGAACTTGTGTATATATGAATCTTTTGAGTTTTTGATAGTGAATATTGGCTATGAATATGAACGTGTCCTGTGAACCTAAGTTTGGTACGAATGTTTATCTTTTCTGTTGTACTTGTGTGTGAACTTGTTAGTATGCCTACTGTGGGGTATGTGACATGTGCGTGTCAACGACACACCTTCTTTCCGAGAAGAATTGCACCTGCTTTGTTAGGGTAGCAATGCGCATCAGCTCTTTTGAATCTTTTTGCTCTGTCTTCCCTCCTCCCCCGCTCAACCCCTGTCCTAATGTTTTCAGCCTCAAAACAAACATAGTATTGCGTTATTTTTGGGGCTTGATGAAAAATCGAGTGCTGGTTTCTGTAGGTTGGCCCGCCCAGCAAATGGGCTGCTGGTCCACCACAACGGACTGGGAGGCTAAAAATACAAGTTGTATGGTGCAGCGGCAAGTAAAAAACGGCATCGAGAGCCATCCACTGAAGAAAAAAAATTGCTCCTGATGTGCTTCTTCAGTCGTGCCACCGGTCCCCTCTTTAATCCAGTTCGCTCAGGGATCTGGTATCATTTTTTTCGAGAGGGTGAACAAGTATCAGCTAGGCCTAGGTTTTGTATTTTAACAAGCGTAGCCCACGACATACGGAGACAGTGGTTTCAACTAGTTTTTGAGGTCCATACCGGCCTATGGGCTTTTTCTTAAAGATCGGCAGCCCAATGTATCTTTTTTAATAAAACCCAGGTCTCTGTTCTATTTATCTATATATAAGAATAATAATGTGGTGTCCAATTTATGTTTTTCCTTGTAACCACATTATATATATTTATATTATTACTATTATTGTATATTTTATAGAGACTTATATATACATTATAAAAACATCCCACGTGTTATTAACTTATAAAAGTAAATGTTTAACAGAAGTTGGCAAGGAAAATCCTGGTTGTTTTTGACTCACAGGCAAGGAAAATCCTGGTGATTGCGTACAAAAGCTTGCGAAGATTTTAAGGACCAATGTAATAATAACGTGCTCATTTTTAATTTGAGCAACAACTTGCTAATTTGTTAATTATATATAGGGTGGGTCTATTCTAATAACACCCTTAAGAGTCTTATTCTGCACACTAAATCTCTTATTCTGCTAACACTGCGTCTGGACTGCCCGTGGCGCTTGGTCAACCCCCACCCCGGGGCAACTCCCCCCACCACTCCACAGTGCCCGTCCCACCCACTCCCTCTCCTACCAACCTTCTCCCCCGCGTCGCCCACCCCTTCCACCTACCTCTCGCCAGATCTCGTCGTCACATCCTGGTCGGCGACGGATCCGGTCCTCCCTTGGGCGCGCGCCTCCAGCCTCCTACCCCAGCGCCGCCCCCTCCCACT